>NC_068985.1:51006110-51014812 GCF_001194135.2 Octopus bimaculoides
AAGGGAAAAAGCAAACTCAACAGAAATTATTTAACCTGAGTTTCTGGTAGAATATTTCTTTTTTCTCGGTCCATCATAGGCACCGATTCTAGCTGTAGAAATCTTGCCAAAACAGACACTAGAGCCCAGCACAGTGCTCTTTTGAAACTATCCAACCCATGCCAGCAAGGGAAACAGATGCTGAATGATGATGATGGTGGTGGTGGTGTATGTATCTCCTAGTCTTGAGGAGCATCACTATCATACAAACAGTGTCATTTATTTCTAATATCCTGCAAGAATATGTCTGGCCATGGAAAAATATTACCTTACTTGAAAATGGAAACAAGTGTGGGTTGGTGACAGAAAAGGAATCTGGCTCTAGAAAATCGACCTCAATAAATTCTGTTCGACTCATACAAGTATAGAAAAGTGGATGTTAAAATGATGATAACGATGATGACATATATATAGTATAAAACCTAAGAGTCTTGTATACTAAGTCACTGCATCCCATTACACAGCATAAATAAACTGAAGCAATTAAATCATGAAAGACCATTTAATAAGATACAAATCTATTAAATTTCAGTGAAATTGTGTCAGTGACCAGATCACAGTTGTGCTATAAAACTTTTGACATGAAATAAATTTAAATTCATGAGTTTGGATGAGATCGTATATCCTGAGGAGAATAAGGATTTAATTTTGGGGGTTTGTCTCTTCATATAATGGGGACAATATTTTCAGTAAGTCATATGCGAGGAGCAAGTGTTGTTGTAATAACAATAGTATAGAGTAACAACCAGAAAAAGAAATAAAGACAACATGGATATCAAACAGTTAAAACTGAAATAAAACTGTATTGGTAAACATAAATATCATTAATGTGATTACCTTTCATTATAGAGCCAGGCCATGAATTTAGTTGTATTGAAGTATTCACTGGTTGCCTCCCAATCACCATCACCCCAAAGTATTTCTGGTTTATATTTTTTCACAAGTTCTGTTAATTCCGGCATTAATTTTTCCTAGAAATGGAAAGAAAAATTCATTGAACCCCATAAAATCCATGCAACATATGTTTTCAAGAAATCAATACTTCTAAACTATTTGCCCTCATCTTTCATTTTTTTTTTTTTTGCATGTTTCAACCATGACATTATTAGTTTGATCTACATGTACCCTACTACTACTATTCACACATACACACATGCTCCTAAATGTTTCAGCAAGGACTCTGAAATGGGAATTTTATGAAGACCTGGAAGAGTACTGGTTCACAAATCTACTTAAACTGCCATGATGGGAGATTTCAATGCAAAAGTAGGAAAAAGGAAACAAAGTGACAAATGTGCTCGAAAATTTATATCAGCTCCGCCCTAGTAAACAAATAATACATATTGCAGGATGTTTCTATCATAGTGCTATTCAACACCAGTAAGTGACTTTGCATATTATGAACAAAGATCATCATTGGTGAGATAAGGGAGAAAAATGCACTGCATATCTTAGGTCTTCAGTATGATGCTGTTACAGGATGCTATCATCTTGAAGGAATTGAAGACAATGACAATATGAAAAGCTACATGTGGAAAGAGGGAACTGTAAGCCCACAGAAGCTAAACAAAATGATCACAGAGAAAATAAGGAAAATGCCAGAGAAACAGAAGAGGTGCAGCAATATCAAAGGAAGGTTAACTAGGAAGTTAGTTTTTATATGTGGCAGATGTTCAGGTGCAATAAACACTGAAAATGTGCAGAAAACAACTTCTGTCACATTCCAGAGAGAAAAACTGGATGTAGTTGATAGCTTCCAATATCTGGGTGACCAAGTTAGTAGTGGGGGTGGGTGCAAGAATAGCCTGGGCAAAGTTCAGAGAGCTCTTACCTCTGCTGGTGACAAAGGGCCTCTCACTCAGAGTAAAAGGTAGATTGTATGATGCATGTGTATGAACAGCCATGCTACATGGCAGTGAAACATGGGTTGTAACTCTTGAGAACATGCGTAAGCTTGCAAGGAATGAAGCCAGTATGCTCCGATGGATGAGTAATGTCAGTGTGCATACCCAAAGAAGCATCAGTTGTGGTGTGCAAGAGAGACGATTGCGCTGGTATATATATATGTTTAAATACATATATATATATGTGTGTATGTGTCAGAGCTAGAGGAAAAACTTCAGGTGTGGAAGCAAAGGTTAGAACTGAAGGGCCTTAGAGTCACCCTACCAAAAACCTTAAGTCTTAATAAGTAGGAGGGCAGACAAACCACAAATCCCTTCAGGTAGATGGCCCTGCTCGATCTGTAGAAAAGGCATAGATAGAAACTCCATAAGATGTACTCAGTGTAAGCTATGGACATATAAGAGATGCAGCAATATCAATGGAAGGCTAACTGGGAAGATAGTTTTTGTGTGTGACAAATGCTCAGGAGCAATAAACACTGAAAATGTGCAGAGAACAGCTTCCATCACATTCCAGGGGGAAAAACTAGAAGTAGTTGATGTCTTCCGTTATCTAGGTGACCAAGTCAGGAACAGGGGTGGATGCTCTGAAAGTGTAGCTGCTAGAATAAGAATAGCCTGGGCAAAGTTCAGAGAGCTCCTACCTCTACTAGTGACAAAGGGCCTCTCACTCAGACTAAAAGGTAGACTGTATGATGCATGTGTGTGAACAGCCATGCTACATGGCATTGAAACATGGGTTGTAACTCTTGAGGACATGCGTAAGCTTGCAAGGAATGAAGCCAGTATGCTCCGCTGGATGTGTAATGTCAGTGTGCATTACATGACAAAGTGTAAGTGCCCTGAGAGAAAAGTTGGACCTAAGAAGCATCAGATATGGTGTGCAAGAGAGACGACTGTGCTGCTATGGTCATGTGTTGCGAATGGATGAGGATAGTTGTGTGAAAAAGTGTCACAGCCTAGCAGTGGAGAGAACCTGTGGAAGAGGTAGACCCAAGAAGACCTGGGATGAAGTGGTGAAGCACAACCTCCAATGTTAAAAGCACCATTCAAGCATGATCGTTGCTAGGGCTGCTGACTAGCTCCTGTGCCGGTGGGATGTAAAAAGCACCATTTAAGCATGATCATTGCCAGTGTTGCCCGAGTGGCTCCTGTGCCGGTGGCATGTAAAAAACACTATTCGAGCGTGGTGGTTGCCAGTGCAAGGAGAATAGGTATCAGGAAGGACATCTGACCATAGAATATTGTTTCAACAAGTCTCATTCAATACATGCCTGCATGGACAAAAAATGAATGTGATGATGATAAATTTGTGTGTATGTGCATATACATACAGACATATGAAATTACAAACACACACTTACACATGACAATGTCAACATTGTGATTAAAGATTGCTTATTTTTCTGTATATGTAAGTTTTCAGAATAATAATTCCTTGTTAAAAAAAAAACCAACCTTTACATAATTCTGAGTTTTAAACTTATGTCTTTTATCTTCTAAATAATGAGGATTGAACCATTCATACAAGGAATGGTAAACACCAAACTTTATCCCCTTTTCTCGTACAGCAGCTGCCAGTTCACCTAAGAGAGGAAAACAAGAAAATTCTATTAACGACAAAAGAGAAGCATCTTGATTAATTAATATAAAAAACCAAATATTTTAGCCTTAACAGAGGAATTTTCAGCAGGACTGGATATTTCTGAGTATTGCTCATTACATTGAATCTGTTCATGCAGACCTTTGAATAATTAACTTCAGTAGAATACTTTTGTTTAAATATGCTAATTATTCATGTCTATTAACATCTAGTGAAGCACATAGCCTTGTGGTTAGTGTGTTTAGTTCATCAGTATAGGGATATAGATTCAATTCCTGGACTAAGAAGCTCATTGTGTCTCTGAGCAAGGCACTTCATTTTACATTGCTCCAGCTACTCAGCTTTAACGAGTAAACAGCCCAGTCCTAGTGAAGCCTCTCTTCTTCTGGTTGAATGTTTTGCTTATGACTACATAGGAACTTAAAACAATTAATGAATGCATGGTACATGTTATCAAGTCATACTCACACACACAGATGAGGACTTGATGTACTGTAAATAGTGACTATTTTAATAACTACAATGATGTCTATGATTCACTGAAGTGGTCTAATAAGAGTGGAATATTGAGACAACATTGTTCTTTCTTCCCTGCATAATTATTCATAATTTTTCATGTTCACTACATGAAATATAGTAACACTCACTACCAGAAAATTAGCCAAATGGTCAGCTGTTCATAATCTATGACAGCCACTACAAGTAATATGTTACCAAGGTATGTCATTCTTAGTAGTTGATGCCATCGCAGCAGCACTGTTTGTTTTCTGTGGCATTGTAATTCACAGTAATACTGTGGAACCGATAAATGATTCTTTAATATATAAGTGTTCAATTTCACACATGCTGTAGGATAAGTGTCAGAATAACTACACAAGGCAGTAAGACTGCATGATGATTGACTTGAATCTTGTGAGCTTGTAGGGCTGGGTTCAGATCTTCTTATGTCACTCATCTTCAACCTAGAACTGATCTGAGTATTTGGAAGGCACTCCCTCCAAATAAGATCTAATGTTTTCCCTTCCCAGATCATAAACAATAATCAACAGATCACAAATTTTTCTATACGAATAATGCTGCTCCTGGATAGGAGACAGTTACTTAAAATGTCTATTTACAGCCAGGTAGGCTGATCCAATGAAAGCTAGATATTTGGGCCATGGAAAAAAATGTAATATAAATATTGGAGATCAACCAATACTACTTTAGATAGGAGCTATTAACATTACCAAAATATAAGTTATAGATGAACTCTGATATGTAACTTTTTATCCAGAAAACAAACACTAGTAGCTGATATTTATTCTTTTTTTATTAAGTTGGTTCAGAGCAGAAGCCATTGCAGTAATGATAGAAGGGATACATCACATCTATAAGTTCAATTATAGTTGTGGGAACATCACATCTATCGGTTTAATTATCGTTGTTGTGTGCTGGTGACTGAATTTTTGAATATCTAATCAGATGGTCTTTCTTTGGATGCCTATATTCATAGAAACAATACCATGCAGATAAATAGGCATTACCCTAATGAGCATACACCTCATGTTTTATAGGGAGTCAACAACAAATCAAGATTTAAGTATTTTCTGGTCCTTAAGAAGAAGCTTAGCTTTTGAAATGTAGCTTTCACAAAGTTATAGATCTGTGCTCTCAAAAGACCATCAGATATTATGAAGTCTGACATTTTTAGTGAGGCAGTCCTATATTTTAGAAAATTTGGTCACTTGCCTCAACTTTTCAGATTTTCATGTTACTCAAGGGTTAAAGCCATATGTCGTTCATAACAAGGGATGGTATTAATATCCTAAGTTTATTGTCTTGATATGTGTAATGACTGAGATTAGCTGGTCAATAAAGACATTAAGTCAGACCAGTAAAACAACCCAAGTGTCTGACAACAATTATTGTTCAAGATGGACAGATTTTTTATATCTAATTGGGTATTATGTTTCTTGACTAATGTTATGTTTATGAAGAAAGAAAATAAAGTGGGAAAAGGAAAATGAAGAAAGAAAGGAAAAGAGAGATACAGAGAGAAAGAAAGAGAGAAAGAACAAGAGAGAGAGAGAAAGGTATAGGTGGAGAATGCAAACAAAACAAGAAATGCTGAAATTTTGTTTGCAAATGAGACAGAAATCTTACATTCAGAAGACAAAGATATAATTACCTAAGAGATCTCGATGTGGACCAACATCTTCTGAATTCCAATTCCATGAATGTTCCGAACCCCATAGAGTATAGCCTTCATGGTGCTTTGATGTCAAAACAACATACCTTTATAGAATGGAAAATATGTTGAAAAAGAAATAACAATAAAATGCAATGAGGGAAGAGGAGGAAGCTTATATAAAACAAAATACAACTATAGGTACATAAATATTTGTTGTACAAATCATCAATGCTGGTTAGTTCAGAAAGAAATAAGCAATGGATAATGATTCCAAACTATTAATAATCAATATCTAAAGGCATACACTTTCTTAACTAATCAAGCAAATTTATATTTGATGGTGATATACTAACAAGGTCCAATAATGTGGGAACATATTCAGTTTTCCCCCTTTCACACCAACAAAAATCAATATTACCCTAAACATGTAAATTAATTCAGTTAAAATTTTAGGATTTATCTTTTGAAATTATCTTTCCTTTTTCTTGGTTAGTTGTTCACAATTACTGCCAAATTTTTGTTTTCTTTCTTCAACAAAGGGGGAAATTTCAATTAATTACAAATTTTTCTTGTGTAAGTCAGTTATAACACAATTTATTAATCTAAATTCCTGCTACTGGCCCATTTGAATTATTTCCCTTACCTCGGTGCATTTTTTTTTTTAATTATGAAAATTACTACTAACAAAGATCTTTATAATTCTTTTTCAAGTAAAAATGTCAGATCAAGCAGAATGGAGTGACTATGATTCTCTAATAAAGTTCAATAATAAAGAAACGTGTCAATAGTTATTCCATTATCTGTTAACAAAGATCAAATTTCCCCTTCAGCCTGTGAATTGATTTGGTGAGATTAATTGTTGATTTCTTGGAATTATCTCACCATTTTTCTTGCTGAGTCGTTAACAAATGCTGCTGTGCTTTTGTTTCCTTTTACTAATTAAAGTGCAATTTCAACTAACTGTGAATTTTTAAGTGTGAGCCATTCAGTATGTTAACCTTTAACTTATCTAAATTTGTAACATTGGCCGATTTAAGACATTTCCCTTCAAAGATTGTATTAATTGTACATACCTATACTATCTTTTACTTGTTTCAGTCATTAGATTGTGGCTGTTAGAAATTTTAGTCGAATGAATTCCCCAGCACTTTTTCTTTTTTAAACCTGGTACTTATTCTATTATTCTCTTTTGCTGAAATGCTAAGTTACAGGAAGTGGGGAACAAAACACAGACACAAATACACAGACAGACAGATATACATATACAACACACGTATATCTGCACCACATTTAAACAGTCAAACCTCCATACATGCATATATATATTATGCATACTTATACATGCATATATATATATACACATACATATATATATATACACATGCACTTACACATATACATACATATATACGTAAACATACATGTATACACATATCTATGCATACATACACACCATTCATCAACACCTGCGTGCCATTAGAAAAGTCAGCAAATTAGGTCAATGGGTTCCTCACAAACTTTCTGAGTCTAATTGCACGCAGAGAGTGAATGTGAGCTCTTCTTTGCTGTCATGTCTCACGAATGAACCGTTTTTGTACCGAATAGTGACTGAATACAAGAAATGGGTTCGTCGTCATCATCATCATCGTTTAATGTCCATCTTCCATGCATGCATAGGCTACTGTGTCTGTTTTGGCACAGATTTTATGGTTGGATGCCCTTCCTAACACCAGCCACTCCAGAGTAGACTCAGTGCTTTTTACATGACATTAGCACAGGCGAAGTTAGATTTGGCATGATTTTTACTCCTGGATGCTCTTCCAAATGCCAACTAATTTACAGTGTGGACTGAATGCTCTTAAGGTGACACTAGCACTGGCAGGGTAACCAAGTAACTCACAAGACAAGGAATTATGAGAGGAGCAGGGCATTTGAGAAGGAAAACTTGAGTCAGAGGATGAAAGGTTAGAGTGTGACAAAGAGACAAAAGCGGGTGTCATGCCACAACAGAGAGGGCATTAGAGGAGGTGATCGAGTATCAATGATGAAAGGTTAGAGTCTAACAGAAATAGGTGTCTTGAGAGAGAGAGAGAGAGAGAGAGAGAGAGAGAGAGAGAGAGAGAGAGAGAGAGAGAGAGAGAGAGAGAGAGAGAGAGAGAGAGGGGTACAAGAAACAAGGCCAGAAACAAATTTCTGATGTAAAGGTGATACTTGGTTACCTAGTCAGAGGAAAAACAGAGGACAAGAAAGAGGATTGAAAAACAATTATCAATTTATGAAGAGGAAATGTGAGGAAGAAAAAGATGCAGTTAGAAGAGAAGTTGTAGTTTGATTTCTTAGGGTACAGTGGGTGAGACATAATTCTTCTAGCACTCAGTTTTGTGAACAAGTCTCCTCTAGGACTTCATATCGCCAAACATCTCAGTCCACTATCATTTCCTCCGTGAGGCTCAACATCCTAAGATCAGTCCTCGCCACTATGTCAAGCACTGAAGACAGTGGGTAGGGAAAAGAGAAACACCAGCACCCCAGGCTGAAAAAAAGTCTTCACCCATGTAAGATGTTATCTGTTTGGTGGAATATGAAAGGTTTAGTCCACTTTGAACTTTTAAACCAAAACCACATGATAACAAAGGAGATCTACTGTCTCTCAGTCATGACTGGGTTCTCCTGCTTGTGTGGCATGGTGCAGAGTCCTGTTGCCAGACATAGGGTCTTCCAGCAGCCACCCTCTTGACCCAGGCATTACCTGATGTAGGCCTCCATGTTGTGCCTGAGGACGTGTGGAAAGATGAATGGAGGCATAACGTCGCCGTCACTAGTGATAACTCCAAATGCCATGATGTTGACTGGATGTTTGATTTTTATCACTCTCAGTACATGTCCTCAAATTGACACCCAAACACTCTGAAATGTTGGGATTGGAGGTTCCAGTGTGAATTCCAAGCAGTACAGCATGTCATTTCCAAATTTCTGGTAAATT
>NC_068985.1:51015870-51018128 GCF_001194135.2 Octopus bimaculoides
CTATGTTAAACTTTGTTGTGTGTGTGTGTGTGTGTGTGTGTGTGTGTGCGTGCGTGCATGCGTGTGTGTGTGTGTGTGTGTGTGTGTGCATGCATGCGTGCGTGTGTGTGTAAATATAAGCACAGGCATTGTTGCATGGTAAGAAGTTTGCTTCCCAACCACATATGTCTAGGTTTGGTCCTACTGTGTGGTACTTTGGGCAAATGTCTTCTACTATAACCTTGGGCTGACCAAAGCCTTGTGGGTGGATTTGGTAGACAGAAATTGAAAGAAGCCTGCCATGTGTGTGTGTTTGTGTTTCTACTCCACCACTCCCTCCTATCACAATGCAGAATCATTAGAATATCAGTCAAAATGCAAGTGATATTTTGTTACAGTTTTTTACATACTAAGTTCCAAATTCTATCAATGTATACTTTGCTTCTTATCCCTTCCCAGGGGAAGGGATAAGAGGCAAAGTATCAATCAAGTACACCTACCCTTCTGATCTCTAACACCTACCTTACAAATAAACACATCATTGAAATCTCAAAGCTAAGAGATAATGCATGATTAATTCAAAACATTGTGAATAAATAAACATTACATTTGACAGAATAATCTGAATGCTAAAGGGTTAATATTCCTATGAAGCATCCTAGACTTTGTAACCGTGAAGTTTCAGGTCCATCCTACTGCATGGCAACTTGAGAAAGCATTTTCTTCCATAGTCTCAAGCTAATAATTGAGTGGAACTAGGTAAACAGAAATTGTATGGAAACCTTCCCAACATCTCCACCAGTACATGTATTATTGGTCACTCCATATCCACCATTCAATGTGTTTTCCCCCTTCAACCATACCCAATTTCAACAGCTGTCAACCACTCTTCCCTACTTACTTGTTCATCCCTTATATTCACCCTGTTAGACATTTCCAAACTTGAACCATCTCTCACTCTGCTATATTCTTACAACCTCTGCCCAGTAACACTTTCTGTTCTGTCCCACACAATTCTACTCAACTAATATCTTGAACAACTGGTTGGTTATATGCCCTTACCAAGGATATATTATTCAACTACATAAGATATAATCAATGAAAATTTCTTTTGGAGAGTGCTTTTTTTCTGACTTAGAAACAACTGACTGATTATATATATATAAACTCTAGGTAGAAACTCTATAAGATGTACCCAGTGCAAGCTATGGACACATAAGAGGTGCAGCAATATCAAAGGAAGGTTAACTAGGAAGTTAGTTTTTGTATGTGGCAGATGTTCAGGAGCAATAAACACTGAAAATGTGCAGAAAACAACTTTGGCCACATTCCAGGGAGAAAAACTAGACGTAGTTGATAGCTTCCGCTATCTAGGGGACCAAGTTAGTGGTGAGGGAGGATGCGCTGAAAGTGTAGCTGCTAGAATAAGAATAGCCTGAGCAAAGTTCAGAGAGCTCTTACCTCTGCTGGTGACAAAGGAACTCTCACTCAGAGTAAAAGGCAGACTGTATGACGCATGTGTACGAGCAGCCATGCTACATGGCAGTGAAACATGGGCCATGACTGCTGAGGACATGCGTAAGCTCGAAAGGAATGAAGCCAGTATGCTCCGATGGATGTGTAACGTTAGTGTGCATACTCGACAGAATGTAAGTACCTTGAGAGAAAAGTTGAACCTAAGAAGCATCAGTTGTGGTGTGCAAGAGAGACTATTATGCTGGTATGGTCATGTGGTGAGAATGGATGAGGATAGCTGTGTGAAAAAGTGCCACACCCTAGCGGTTGAGCGAACCTGTGGAAGAGGCAGGCCCAGGAAGACCTAGGGTGAGGTGGGAAAGCACAGCCTCCGAACAATAGGCCTCACCGAGGCAATGACTTCTGACTGAGACCTTTGGAAATGTGCTGTGCACAGCATATTCTCCTCTAGTTCCGATAGTGACTCAGCAATTAGTGCAAGGTCATCAGCATAGAGGAGCTCCCAGGGGCATCCTGTCTTGAATTCCTCTGTTATCGCCTGGAGGACTATGATAAATAGGAGACAGCTGAGGACATACATATATATGCATATATATATAGGGAGAATTTACGAAGAAACAACAGACGAAGACAGGTGGTATAGACAACAAATGGATGCATTAGTATCATGCTCGGGAATAGAGAAAGTCTTTAACGTTTCGAGCCTACGCTCTTCAATAGAAAGGAACACAGAAAGAAACAAGGAGAGAAAAAAATGTGTGTAGTGGTCAGCGATCTATCAATGTGAATATATCAATGTGAAT
>NC_068985.1:51021820-51028064 GCF_001194135.2 Octopus bimaculoides
TATATATATATATATATATATATATATGCAGGGGTCAAATAAGGACAGACAAAGGGATTAAGTTGATCACATCGGCCCTAGTGCATAACTAGTACTTATTTAATCGACCCTGAAAAGGATGAAAGGCAAAGTTGATCTCAGCAGAATTTGAACTCAGAATGTAACGGCAGATGAAATATCGCTAAACATTTCGTCCGGGGTGCTAACGGTGCTGCCAGCTCGCTGCCCTTTTTTAGAGAGCCAACGAGGTAACAACTCACCCGTTATATATATATATATATATCATTGTCATCATTGTTTAACATCCGCTTTCAATATTGCCATGGGTTGGACGGTTTGAGTGAGGGCTCACAAGGCAGAAGGCTGCACCAGGCTCCAATCTGAATTGGCAAAGTTTCTACAGCTGGATGCCTCTTCCTGAAGCCAACCACCCTAAGAGTGTAGTCGGTGCTTTTTACATGCCACCAGAATGGGAACCAGTCAGGTGGAGCTGGCAATGACCACACTTGAATGGTGGTTTTTATGTTCCACCTTCACTGGAGCCAGTCAGGTGGCACTGGCATTGACCACACTTGAAAGGTGCTGTTTACGTGCCACCGGCACAGGTGCCAATCAGGTGGTACTGTCATCGGGCACGACAATGACTTCACTTGACTCAACAGGTCTTCGCAAGCACAGTTTATTGGCCAATGATTGAAGGGTACTCTTAAATGGGTTGGTTACGCTGCACCGGCATAGGCCATGGTTACCTCACTTGGCTTGCCGGGTCTTCTCAAGTGCAGCATATCTCCAAAGGTCTCAATCACTTGTTATCACCTCCGTGAGGCTTAACGTTCGAAGGTCGTGCCTCACCACCTCATCCTGAGTCTACCTCTTTCACAGGTTCCCTCTACTGCCAGGGTGTGACACTTTTTCACATAGCTGTACTCATCCATACGCAATACATGACCATACCAGCTCAGTTCTCTCTGTTGTGCACCACATCGGATGCTTTTTATGGCCAACTTGTCTCTCAGGGCGCTTACACTTTGTCCTGTATGCACACTGACATTACACATTCCAGCAGAGCATACTAGCTTATATATATGTATGTGTGTGTGTATATATATATATATATATATATATATATATATATATATATATATATATAAACCGTTTGTCAGTGGGCTAAGAGTGTATAGTTGTTAGATCTGGTTCAGAAGACCTACGTATGGTTAAGGGCATTCTAGTCATCATTATCCAGTCTGTCTTTTTCCAATTATCTAGGACAATATTATCCAATGTATTCCCTCCGCACACACACACGCTCCAACAGAGCAATGCAATACGTTAATGTGAATAAATAAATCACTAATACAGATTAACCTACTGAAAATTTGACATATTGACAATGACATCTAACATTAATCACCCGAAAATGATGATAGTGACGACCTTCTAAACACGACTATTTCAGTTTTCATTCATTTGTAAGATACAGAAAAATGAAATGTAACATCTGGCACGAGTGTTTTATATTTATAATAATAATATTCAATTTTTTTCACTCCTTCGACGTTGGTCCTAGAATACAATAAGATTGGGTGGCATTCAGACAAATGATAACATTTTATTGAAGTGAAATTAGAGTGAAATCAAAACCAGCACGTACACTCGATTCACTCTCAAGTCCTACTTTTGCACTACCACGTCTCACATGCATTTGTGTTAAACATTGAAAATAAGATAAAAGAAATTAGGTTTGAAATTTAAGCAAGTAATGTTGGTAACATACAGCAATCAGGAAGATAAAAAAAACAGAATCAAATTGTATTAGAGACACCCAAAGTTAATTTTTCTAAACATTTTTTTTTTCTTTCAGCTTACCGAAATTTTCAATTTATAAATATAACAAAAATGACCCCTTCTATTTTTAAGAGATTGCAATTTCAGAAATGAATAGGTAAATTAAACATTTACAATTCATTTTTAAAGTTTTGCAACATAGATTTGGTATACTTACTTAGCTCCGGATTCTTCGAAAAGCTTCGCCCATTCAGCAGGATTGAAAAACTCAGCCTTAAACATTGGTGCAAAATCGGTGTATCGGAAATCATGTGCATAATTATTAGCCATATACCTTCGGACACTTCTGAAGTTAGCAATGTTGTGAGTCGAATCGTGACCATTTTCAGCAAGGTAGTACCAGAACCATTCGGCAAGTCCACCCTGGCCGACCTCGACGAAACTAGGCACAGAATAGACTCCCCAGTGAATGAATATTCCAATTTTCGCTTCATCGTACCATCTGGGAAGAGGACGAGAATCTAAAGAGTCCCAATCAGCTTTATAAATTTTACCAGGGCGAGAGTTAACCTTTCCACTCACCTGAAAACCATGTTTTTGTACCCTGTTTTCTAAATCATATGGCGAGTGTTTCTTTTGCTGCATACGGTCTAATAATTTAGATTTAGTATCTATTGTATCAGCGTTTCCAGCTCGTCCAATTTCAGAAGACTGAAGTGAAATGTGTACTGTTTCACCAGGGTAATTTTCGTTGTTCTGTTTTGGTTGCTTCATTTGAACCACCACATTGTTTTCGATGTTACGAAGGACGGGTTCATGCATATATCCTTCTTTGCGAACATTATTTGACGACCCCAGCATACAAGGGTAGAATATAAAGATTTCAGAAATGATGAACAGAGACTGAAATAGGATAAAACCTGTCCGGGATATGAGAAAGGCTTTTAACCGAGGCATCTTTTTTTTTCTTGAATGGGTGATGGCGGTGTTTTTGATGTTTGTTGTTTGTTTATTTAATCATAAAAGAGAGGAAGTGGAGAAAGTGAAACAAGGTAAAGGGAGATAATTAAGTTTACCTGTAGATTATGGCTACATTTAAAACGAGGAAGCGTAACAACTCACCTTAAGTAACAATAACTTACTTTGTTGAAACGGTACACATTTCATTGCGATACTTAATAATATCCAGTTATTATGTTGAAGTTTCCCGGGAATAATTAGAAGAATTTTACTCTTTCTTTCATAAGCATGATTAGCTGGAATATCAAGTGTGCTGTACGAAATATTTTAGACTTGGTAGCGCCAAGTCCAAATGCTACGTCTTAAGTTATTTTATACCATCTGGGTCTATTAAAATAAATGCAACATGTATATAAGAGTCAGTGAAATTAACTATACCGCTCCTCCTCTCCAAATTGATGGATTCTATCAATACATGACATTTTCTTTATGATAATACCGTTCCTGTAATAACGTATGAGCTAGTCGTTATTTGTTTTCAAATCTAATAATGCATACGTAGTCTCAACTTTCTTTTTGGTTAGTCTAATCAATATTTGAAGAGTTACCTACTTTCTTCAAGTGCCAAATTTTCTGGGGATTAGGTTGCATTGCCAGTAGCGAACATTGGTACCTTAGGTAGCAAAAATGTGCTCCGCATCTCCATTGCTGTTAGAATTGGAATGCTGCATGTGGAGGAATGAAATGTCTATGTGCAAACCCCTCAATTCCGAATGTTTTCGTAGATTGTCATGTCAGCAGTGTGCTGGTCGTTTCGCTTACTACATACACTGAGCTAAATCGAACACGCTCTAGCCAGAGATAATATTCATTCAATTCTTAAGCCAATGAGATTTTTCAGGGATGAAAGAGACCCGACGGGCTTCTTTTTTTTACCTTTGTGGCACTACTGTTAGTGATTCTTTTGCTCCGTTTCACATCCCAAATGCTGCAGCAGAGGTGGGAGCCACTGCGACTAAGCCAAACAGAATTGGAGGCATTCGAAATGTTCGTTAAAATCGGGCCGCTGACAACGAGGTTTTATATAATCGCTAGGTGACACTCATAAATGAACTTGGCTGTTCCAGTGCCTCTCACTTCTTAATACACGGTATTACAGTATTTGGGATTAAATTTTTTTATGAGAACATGCGAGTGAGTGTGTTTGTCCATTTTACTCGTTATTACTGTTCCCTTTCTTAGATTTGTTCCATGAATTATATAGGGTGGGGGTTCAAAATGAGGTGTTTTTACTGCATTTTTGATTTTGGGGACAAAATTCATTTTTTGCAAATGTTCACTACCTTAAAAACCTATATCAGCTAAGCAAATGGCCTTCCCTAAATCCATTATAACATAATTGGGTCACTATTTCAGAAAATTATTGTAGTTCTCTTTGAGCATATAAAAGACAAATTTGGCTGGGACAAAATGAGTAAGCCAAGATAAGGTAAATTTGCCGCTTCAGTTCTCCAGAATACAGACTCATACACATTAATATCCATCCTTAGACATCAGAAAGATGAGAAATGCAAAAAAAAAAAAAAAAAAAAGGTTAAATGAAAGAGGGTCAGGGAAAAATGACACATGATATGAAATTAAGTAAACTCAACTAAATAAATAAAAAAACTCAACATTAAATATTATCTCCAGCTGCTTGAAGATCGGTTGGAATGTCCTCTTCATGATATATTTACTCACCTTGCAGTGAAATAACACATTACTCATTTTGCCCCCCCCCCTTTTTTTTTTGAAACTTGAAAAATTGACTTGGAATCTAACAGAGAAAAAATTATCTAGATACTGGTTGTAGCTTCATAGTCTCCATTGTAGCTGTCCATGTCATGTCATACGGCCTTTACAAGCTTTGAGCAGCATTCATGACATTGGCATTTTGATATCCAGTGTAAATCACCATGATACAAATAAGTCTTCCAGTATTCAGATGTCTTTCAGTCCTTCATGTCAGCTAACTTTTTCTCAATTACGTGAATCTTTATGTTCTGTAACATCATTGATTGTTCACCAATACATTGAGCTATTCCTGAGAAAAAGGAGATGTGCAAAGCAATTTATACAAGGGTTGGCTGAAAAGTTCGAGGCTGACCAAGATACTCTTAGAGAATGTGACCAAGAAAGTCTTTTTTTCCAATATAATTCCCCTTGCGGTCCACTTACCTCTCCCAATGGTGTTGCTTGGATTCTATTGGTGAAGAAGCTTTCATCCTGTTGGTCAAAGATGTCATCAGCAGTAGATATATCATCACTGTAATACTGGTTCCCAGCCAAGTGTTTATTCATGCTGGGGAACAGACTAGATGGGATCAAATCAAGAGAATAAGGGTGGCGGGTGATCAACCAGTTCAAAGCCAAGCACACACAGCGGCCATTGAAACCAAGGACTTACATGGAGTATTGTCCTGACAAAACAAGATCCCTTTTGTCAGTTTTCCTGGGCATTTGGTCCTGATAGCCTTTTGTAACTGCCTCAGCAAGTTGGCATAGTACTCTTCATTGGTGATGTGGCTCTTTTGAAAATAGTCAATGAACACAATGCTTTTTGCATCCCAAAAAACTGAGATCATCACCTTCCTTGCAGATGAAACAGCCATCTTTGGAGCTGGTGAGGTAGTTTCCACTGCATGGATTGTCTCGTTGTCTGTGGCTCAAAGTGATGAATCCAACACTCATCCTAGTTGAGGAAATGTTCAAGGAAACCAGCTGGATCTGCCTCAAACAACATCAGATTTTCTCGTGACATGATCAGCCTGGTGCGTTTTTGATCAGGTGTTAGAAGAGATGGCACCCACTGAGTAGAAACCTTCATCGTGCTAAGTTCATTGTGCAGAATATTCACAACTCTCACAGCATATTCTAATAATATTGGCTATTTAATTTAAATAACCACCTGTCATCTATCACCATATCATGAATACAATCAATGCTTCCCTTGGTGGTAGCAGTTGATGGACATCCGTCTTCACGATTCTCCCTTCCCCTCCAACATTCAGCTGCCCACTTTTGCCCCGTTGATAAAGCTGGAGCATCATTCCCTAATGTAGCAGCCATGTCAACATAAATGTTCTTGTGGGCTAAACCCTTTTTCCGCAAATATTCAACAACAATGTGATGCCAAATTTTGTTGATTTTTTAAGTGAAGTCACTACTAGTTACTTTTGAAGTATTCTTTGAGCAGTCAGATGTCAGCTTACCTAGCAAGAAACAATGTAATTATTAATAAGAAGAGTTGAAACTAATGCATGCAAGATTTCACAGCTCTAGCATCACCCTTTCATAGATGGCCTATGAACTTTTTTCCTCACCTTCATGTATATATATACACACATATATATTAAAGATAGTTATGGCCAATCCATGGGGTTACCTTGGATTTCACGTCCATAAAGCGCTTAGCTTTACAGCGTTTCTTCAGACCTTAATGGCCGTGTGTACTTATATA
>NC_068985.1:51028206-51028870 GCF_001194135.2 Octopus bimaculoides
ATATATATATATATATATACGCAGGCGCATACACACGTAAATGTATGTCTACCCAGTCAGCTGGCAGATCCATTAGGGCCTGACGAGACGTAACGTAAAACGCCTGGGACGCGCAAACTGACTGGATGGATTCCAGATCGTGGTCTAAGGGAGATAATCCCTTGCGCTTTACTTCTCTTCGTCTGTGCATTCAAAAACCAGCCACGGGACCTTTCCTCTTTCATTTTGAAGATAGGCTAAAAGCCACCGACCATTAGGGTCTGACGAGATATATGTAAAGCTAAGCGCTTTATGGACGTGAAACCATGAGTAACCCTATGAACCGGCCATTACTATCTTTCTCTATATACTCTACTGTTCTACAACTTAGAGTGTGCTTCTCTTTCGGGTTTATGATTTACTTATGATATATATATATATAGATAGATGAATATATATAACTCAAATATTTACCTCTATTTAACCATTTCACATCGTCTCTGCTGAAGGGATATCCGTAATATCCCAGAAACATCTGTACGACTATATCTATATCTTTTCCCTTGTAAATGTCCTGAAAACTCACAGCCTTGGCTTTGTTATATCATTTTGTCTAATATATATATGTATATGTATATATATATATGTTTGTATATATATATATATATATATATATATATATATG
>NC_068985.1:51029161-51030679 GCF_001194135.2 Octopus bimaculoides
AATAAAAAATAATAATAATAAGGCAGAATGCTAAACTGAAAGCATATTTTAATAGAGATGTGTATAAGGAGGATTAAAAAGTATTTCTAACCGGTTTTCATTGCACGGCAAATTTTCAAGAAGAGGCAAAAGGAAAATAATGTTTTTTACAACAAAAATTTAAAATATATAAAAAATAAACATACCAATACATTATATATATATATATATATATATATACACACACACATATATATATAGGTGTAGGCATGGTTGCATGGTGAGGAGTTTGCTTCCCAACCACATGGGCATGTGTTTTCTACTATGGCCCCAGGCTGACCAAACCCATATGAATGAACTTGTAAAAGAAAACTAAAAGCTCATCCTATCTACAGATATGTATATGTGTGTTTCTTTGTGTTTGTCCCTACCACATCACTTGACAAATGGTGTTGGTTTGTTTATGTCCCTGTAACTTAGCAATTCAGCATGAGTGAATGACAGAATAAATACTAGACTTAAAATGTTAAGTACTGGGGTCAATGATCGAAACAAGTAAAAGAATAATATGACCATTGCTTGTTAATGTGCTTGGTTGATGATGAGCAGTTTTTTTTACAACAGTGATCACAAAAGTCTGTTTTCAACTAAATGCAATGCTGAAAGCTTTTTTTTTTTTTTTTTAAATGTGTTTTAGGTCAGCCACCATACATGTATAACCCAAAGAGTACATTAAAGACTACACAATCTAAGAATAAATTTCTCAAAAGATATCAAGAAATTAACACAGTTAAGTGTACCATCTGCGTTAATAAGCAATACCTGTGCATGGATATCTATAACGAAAAGAAGATATGGCTTGCACAGCACCACAGTCTTACTTGGCCATATGTAAAATCACCAAAAAACAAAGCAATGCCGAGATCAAAAACACACTAAATAAAACATAAATAAAAAGTGGCACCCGCCAAATCAGAAAGATCCCAGCTATGTATTTATTCTAGTAACCTTCTCTTAGACAAACTTCCTTTACCATGACTAAGGGGCGCAAATCTCCTCATCATTCAGGGAACTTACAGGGCAATCAGACACCATCTCTAATACTTCTAAGTGTCTGTACACTATTGCTGCATGACTATTGACTCTACACTGGGTTCATCTGTCTTTTGTCAAATTTTGTTGGAGATGTCACTATGAAAGGTTGCTAAATGAAGAGAATGAATAGGAGAAAGAGAGTCTGCCGAATGTTGATCCAACAGAGGGACCAGCTATCCAAATTGACAGTACCTTGGTAGATAAAGCAATTAAGGGTATGAAGATTGGGAAAGCCCCTATCCCATCAGGAATCAGGGCAGAGATGCTTAAAATATCTGGTGGTGTTGGCTATAATCTAGTCACCCGTATAGTCAATCAGGTGATATATGAAGGAGTCATACCCAATGACTGGTGTAGCAGCATCATAGTCAACTGCTACAAAGGTAAAGGTGATGCATTAGACATGAATAATTGCAGAGGTATCCAGTTGTTGGATCAGGTAGT
>NC_068985.1:51031496-51039590 GCF_001194135.2 Octopus bimaculoides
TACATGGCAGTGAAACATGGGCCATGACTGCTGAGAACATGTGTAAGCCTGCAAGGAATGAAGCTAGTATGCTTCGCTGGATGTGTAATGTTAGTGTGCATACACAACAGAGTGTAAGCACCCTGAGAGAAAAGTTGGACATAAGCATCAGATGTGGTGTGCAACAAAGACTGTGCTGGTATGGTCATGTGTTGCATATGGATGAGGACAGCTGTGTGAAAAAGAGTCATACCCTAGCAGTAGAGGGAACCTGTGGAAGAGGTAGACCCAGGAAGATCTGGGATGAGGTGGTGAAGCATGACCTTCGAATGTTGGGCCTCACGGAGGCGATAACAAGTGGCTGAGACCTTTGGAGATATGCTGTGCTTGAGAAGACTTGGAAAATCTAGTGGGACTGTAACCATGGCCTATGACAATGCAGCATAACTGGCCCATTCAAGAGTACCCTTCAATCATTGGTCAATAAACTGTGCTTGCAAACACCTCTTGAGTAAAGTGAAGTCATTGTCATGGCCAATGACAATACCGCCTGATCGGCACCCATGCTGGTGGAATGTAAAAAGTACCATTCGAGTGTGATCATTGCCAGTACTGCCTAACTGGCTCCCATACCACTGGCTTGTAAAAAGCACCATTCAAGCACGGTCAGTGCCAGTGCTGGCCCCGTGATGGTGGCATGTAAAAAGCACCATTCAAGCATTGTCGTTGCCAGTGCCACCTGACTGGCTCTGACTCCTATGCTGGTGGGACGTAAAAAGCACCCATTACACTCTCGGAGTGGTTGGAGTTAGGAAGGGCATCCAGCTGTAGACACTTTGCCAAATCAGATTGGAGTTTGGTGCAGCCTTCTGGCTTGCCAGCATGGATAGCAGATGATGATGATGTTCTACTAGATTTCTAGCACTCTCCTCATCAGGATAGCTTAGAGAAGTTGCTGATTTAGTCACCAATGACCCAACCATATAACAGGTTGTACTAGATTACATATTACCAATAGCATTTATATACATGTACCTACATATTTGTATGTGTGTGTGTGTGAACTGGACGGAACTATATATATATATATATATATATGCTCTTACTACTACTACTCTACTTTGCATTTTTTGATCTGGGACCTTTGACAAGGTACCACACTGTAATTTGTTAGGCACTAAGGAACTAGGTTTACATGAACTGCTTGTAAGAAGTGATGAATGTGTTAACAAGGAGTTTAAGTTATGTAGTGTGTTCAGGAATGAATGTAATGTACAGGTCAGTGTTCTTCAGTGCTCAATCATCAAGCTTTTGTTATAGTTCTTGAGACAAATATTAAGTGGTTGTCATTGGTGAGTTTTGTATGTTGATGACCTGATTTTCATTGCAGAATCTAATGAAGTGATTCCAAATCAAGAAGCACACTCAAATACCATTCTTTTTAAAAGTTAATCAGAGGAAGAGAAGTGATACCTCTCACCTGCTAAGCACCTCCCAAATTTGTGACAATCAGTTTAAATATCTGTGATTGAAATGTAGCCCGTGAGACTATTCCAGAAGATATCAGTGGATAAGAGTGATTGAGCAAAGTGTTTAATGCAGTACCTGGAAGGTGAAACAGTTAGAGTGACAAGAAGAGAGTGTTGGGTGACCCTGGGTGAAAATAAATGCAGCTAGGTAGTTCACATGATCAGAAATTACTCTTGTAGTGTGGAAGCAGCAGAGTATACAAACAGTATAACCATGAGCAAATCGTCATCGCAGAATTTGGCAAGTGAATTTTTATGAATCAACCAATTTAATTTTTTAATGTGATCTATATGTCGTCATATATAACAGCAGTACCATCTCCACCTAAACTGAAGATCGAAGTACAAATTTGTAGCAGAGAGCACAATATCCCAGTACTATAAGTTGATATGTAAGAAGAGAATTTGTAGAAACTTCATGTAATATACTCAATACAAAATTGATACAGAAAAGCTAGAGACATCTCTGGCAGACCAGTGAAGAAGCAGGATTTCAAATGTGATATATATGTAGTAATTATATCACCAGGAGCTCACTAGACATAAAAAAACAGTTACTAAAGTTCGACACACTATAGTAATTAAAGTAAATTATTTGCTCTGGATGGTGAAGATGAATTACTGTTAAAAAAAATGCTGCTCCAATGATTTTTTTTTTTTTAAGATGGTCCTCAAGTATTACTATAAGGAGGAACTGAGAATGCAATGTATACCTTAAGAAGATAACAGTAGGAATCACTAGAATGGAGCATGGAGGTCTCAAGTGTTGGGAATATTAGATTGATTTAGGATCTCACCTCAGCAGGAGTGAACATTGAAATCTATGAGCTAAAGCTAGTAGCCAGAGATTCCCATACAATCCCCTTTGGAGATAAGATAGTCTCTCCCTATATTCATTTACTTCAGCATACTGTTACACATTGAAACACTCCATCTTTGACACTACCAAAGTTCTTAGTAGCCATCTCAGTGTTATCTTGAAGTATCTTACTAGACATCATATTCTTACTTTCCTTCCTTCCAGAAAGCTGGTCAGTGACTTCTTGCTAAAAAGGGAATGATGATAAATTATTTTAAAAATCTTACTGATACGAGTTGAAATACTGTGAATGAAGTATATGCTTGTCATTTCCTACAAAATAAATGTTTATTCTAGCTCAACATGGAGTTCAACTGTATCTGCCTACTCCCCAACTATAATCTGACTTCTTTGTATTTTCTTACAGCAATGTATCTTTGCTTCATTCACACATTTTCAGTAGCATCCGTTCAGTAAGTTACCATTTCAGATGCAGACTTAGTTTTTCACATTATTGTCTAATGTCTAGTGAAGAAACAGCCAATCTACTACTGTTGACTGATGTACTTCTTCCAAATTGAACTTTATTGTAATTCTAAGGAATGCACAGCCAAACAGTTTTATTAATATAGCATAGTTTTCATCTAGTAATTTCTTTAGAATATTGTATTCATTTGTCTGATGAAACAGACAGCAATCAAGTAGATCTAGTATCAGACTCTCAGCTCTTAAGATTTTGGTTCATATTGCATCACATGCATAGATCAAATAGATTTTAATAGAAATACTGCTAGAAAGCTACCAAATGTGAAATTTTAAATCAGGTTAAAATTTGTTGACAAGGGCATCCAGCTATAGAAACCATACCAAAACAGACAAGTGGAGCCTGGTGTGCAGGTCTTCAGTTTGCCAACATGGAAAACATAATGAGATTGTTTACTACTTTGGATTGTAATTTGCAAGAGATCTTCCAATATTCAGATTTATGTATGTGCACACTTTGAAAAGATTCATAGACAAATCATTTTCTACTGAACACCGACATTATAAAAATAACAATGAAATGGTACTGGTTTCCATCTAACCAACAGAGTGACATACCTGTATCAGCAATATCAGTGGCATAATTTGAATTCATAACTATTTGTTTATCAACAACTATGCCATATGAAATATCAATACAAGGCATGATTATTAGTTCATACACTTTATTTAGAAAGGTACAGAATGTTCAAAAATGAAAATAAGGTATTTTATTAATTAAAAAAATAAAAATATAATCCAAAAACATTAATTCAAATTTTGGCAAAGAAAAAAAAAGACATATTAAACTTAAAAGCAACTCAAGATTCAATGTAAAAAATATATCATAGGACAGACAGCATATTTGATTATTTGAAGACATAATATGGATTTCATATTTTGGCCCAAGGCCAGCAATTTAGGGAGAGTAAGTCAATTACATCGACACTAGTTTTCAACTGGTACTTATTATATCGACCCCAGCAGAAATTTGAAGACATAATATGGAACAACATACTGCTGGTTATCTTAAAACAATTTGGTGTGGGAGGGGGTAAATTTCTCATGATTGGTATGAAGTATATAAGATGGCTATGATAGCCCTGTAGTATAGCATAACTTTAACACTGAACATTTGTAGCACAGCAGTAAAGTTGTAACAGCAAAGAAAAAAAAATTTCTTTTGATAAAAATAATCAATTGTGCCACCCATCCTATGATATACGATGTTAACAGTAAAAAAGTGCGAGGACAAAATAACATTTTCTAAAATAACTCGGTAACTCTTTAACTACAAAGAATATATCACAATAGTAGTATTTGAGTTTGATTATATTATTACAAAAACTGAACCAACAAATGAATGATTCAACGTACATTTCTAATTTTCTTTTTTACTCATAACCATTTACACATACAATCATCCATTCATGTACATACACACACAATAATATACAAAGGAATATAAAAATATGCACTTTTGTTCATAATTACAAGGTGAGCAGATTAGAGCAAATAATGAGCAGGTGACTTAGTTTTATATCTTCATTAAGGCAATTAGGAACAGCATGAACAGTAGAACACCATATAAAGTTCAACTTAGGTCCTTGTGTTGAAGTACTTTATTAGTTTTGAATTTTTAAGCTGTTTTGATGGTAATTTATAGATTGTAGCAGAAAAACTTTGCTTTATTCTTGAATTCACTTCAGTTCTGGAAACCAAGAAAGTATTCAAGCATGATAATTTTGATTTTCTTCAACCAAACACCTAAATGAGACCCCATTACAGAAGAGATTTTTAATAAATCTCTACATGTAGGTAAAGATACAGCCCTTTGGTTCACTGTGCATTGTGTTAATACTTTAAGAAATGTCTTCTACTGCAACCTGTGGTTGATCAATGCCTTGTGAGTGGATTTTGCTATACAGAAACTATGTGGAAGCCCAGTACATGTGTGTGTGTGTGTGTGTGTGTGTGTGTGTGTGTGTGGTGATGGTGTCGCAATCCTTTATGTCAAAAGGTAACTCAGCAATTCAATTAAATAAGCATATGACTGAAAAACTGAAATTAGTAAGAAAGTAAAAGAATATTTAAACTCATCAGCATCTACCACCACCATGAGAATGCACGTGTAGCTTTATTTTTGATTTACTGAGTAAGTGTGGGAATAAATGTGATTCAATAATACTAGTGGTGTGTCATGTTCATGATCAAAATGCTATTGCCAATTGTAAATTTGAAGTCACAAATCACAAGCCAAATATCTTACTCTTCTCAAATCATTTCACTATTGAAATTTAAACTGCTAGCTAAAAAATTACATATTAACTGTTTATTGTGGAAGAAAAGAGAAATTAACAAAAGAAGCCTATGAGTGTATTAACTCTTCTGAAATTAAATTTGCTGAGAGCATTGTCAACAGTGCAATAATAAACATAAAAAAAAAAATTTTGAATCAATATATTACAAAGATGCATGCAATCATTTAGTTAACTTCAGTTTACAAACGAATAAGAAATTAGTAGCAATAATGAAAGAAAAAATTAAATTTTAACATTGGTAATATAAAAACTTCAGACCCACATAGGTCTGATTTCCATGTTTAGTCCTGTTGTTGGAGAAAACGTTGCCAGTGTATGCCTATTAAGTAACACTTTGGCCATTAATAAAAATTATACACTCAAAATATAAAGAAGGAGAAAAGCTAAGAAAGGAAAAACACAAAAGCAAAAAGAAATAAAAGATTTGTATTTTAATCTCAAAAATATGATATCTGGTTTATTCACACTGAGCTGAATATGAGAGAAAAAAGTTCAAGAGATCAATAAGTGTAGAAAATATTAAACACTTAAAAAAAAAAAAGATTGAAAAATTTGAAAAAAAGAAACGAAAATGTAGATGAAAATAAAATGTATGTATGTATATGTAAAAAGTAAAATTAGAAAAGAACCAGAAATGGTAATAAAGTACAAATGGTTTGAAAAGTTAAAATGGTAACCATAAAACAAAATAGAAAAGTAAAAAATATTCAGTTGTTTGGCCAATAAGTTTTTAAAATAAACTGTAAATAAATAAATTGCAAAATACCCCCAACAATCTCAATGAGAATAACAATGGCAAAATTTTTAACATCAATGGTAAAAACGTTAGCAAAGATGCTCAGGTAATAATAAATACAGACATCCCCTACATTATAGAAGTGTGTACTTCAATATATTGCTATTAACATGAAATAAATTTTCCAGTGACTTCTATGTACATTGCTTTCAGAGTAACATAGAAGTCTATGGCAAAATAGGTTTCATGTTACAGAACACGACACTTCTGTAATGTAGAGGAAGGCTGCTCGTATATATTTGTATGCATGTGTACGTGTGGTCATGTATGAGCCATAACTTGGTTCATACAGGCACTACAAGACCACTAATCTTTTGAGTAGTGCTTCTAAAGCAAGCCAACTTGACAGAACCCATTCCATTTTCAGCAGGTCATTCCCATACAGTGTACAGTGTTTACAGAGTATTCTGTAACTGTACATTTTGTGTGTGTGTATACACACATACACACACACAATTGGTATGACATATTTGAAACTCAAGTGTATTAGGTTATAGAAATTGCACCTCACTAGTAATGAGATATAACCTGTAACCTTTTCATCTGCAATGTGAATCTATCAACTTGTGTACTAACACACATTAGCACAAAATTTAAAATTGTTCAAAGTGCTGAAGAAATAATCCACTTCCCACCCTCCAAAAACCTATCCCCACTTACAATTCTTCACCCATGATAAAGGGAGCAGTAAAATATCCCCATCACACAACTGTACGACACATACCCAACTCAAGATATCAGAAATTCTCAAAATTTACAAAACAATGTATAAATAAATGTGCTGTGATGGTATAGCAGCTGGTTTTCCAACTGAACCAAGGAAGTTTCATCTCCATTGGTCTTTCTTTACATTGTTGATACTATCTGTTGGTTGACACTAACCAGCCTATCAATCCACTAACCTGGACTGGTATTTTATTAATACTAAAAGTACAAAAAGCTAAGTTGACAACAGATAGATTTGAAGTCAACAGAGAGTTATAACAAATACCAGAAGGCATACTGCCCAATGTTCTAATGACCCTACCATTTCACTTACTGTGATGATAGTAAAACTTAAAACATTTTATCACATAACACTGGGAAATCATACAGATAGTAATAAATTCTAGTTACTGTAGTGCTAACTGGGTTTGACAATTCTTAACCTCATACTCTAGACAAAATATTTTGTTTTGTATGACTTTCCCTGATTACCCAACAGATAAGTAAACTGAAGCAGTGTAGAATAAAGTGTCTTGTCCCAAACACTATGAAAAGTTTGCAGCAGATTTTAACTCACAAACTATAGGGAAGTAACCCAATACTTTATCTACTTAGCAATTTCACCTCTCTGCTAGCATTTGAAGTTAAGGAAAAAGATTTAAAAAAAAAAAAAAAAAAGACACCTTAATCTGAACAAAAGATGTTTCTTTATACATTTTTCTTAACTGATTCATATCAATAGAGGCTGAGTATCTACATATTTAATGAGAATTATCATAATTTCCATAATTAAAGAACAAAACCATGACAAACAAAAAAATAGTAGTAGGGAATTGTAAATTATAAATCAAATGAATGCCATCATAATGTAGTGAGGAGAAAAAAAAACATTATTTCAGTGATTAATATTATTCTAATATCAATAACAATAATTTTTTATTAGGTATGAAGCGATAGTAATGCGCAGGAAGAAATGCTGAGGTGTTCAAAACTGAACCCCATGCAATGGAAACACACATTTCCTTCTGGAAGACAGTCAGTTGAATATATTTGAGAGAAGAACTTAACAGGACTTGAAATCAGTAGAGCAAGCCAAGAAGGCAGTATTGCAGCCTATTATAGCAGTGAACTACATTTACCTACATACCCACTTAGCATTAGATGAATTTGGTCATCAAGTGTTAAGTGTATGTTGGTTATGAACACAACACAGGTGAAAGGTCATAACCCACAACTCTTCTGGCAAGTTGTCCATTAACTCTGCCTTTCAATGCTTTCTAATTATAATACAAGAGGAAGGACAGATTAAACATTGTATTTACTAAAGCTCAACCAAAATGTAAAAGAAAAAGCTTAATTAAAGCTTGTAACCTACATAGAGTTATATATCTGATATATTTTTAGTTTTTTTTCATAGCTTGTTATATATATATATTATACACA
>NC_068985.1:51039901-51045793 GCF_001194135.2 Octopus bimaculoides
ATATATATATATATATAGATGGATAGATGTCTTTAACAGACTGAAATGTTTTAACACAGTGTGTGAGACTAAATTTGCCCTCCTGAATGCTGCCATAAATTTAATTATTATGACCATTTTTTTTTTACTGATTTACAGTAATAAACATTTATTATACATGAAAACAATGCAAAGGGAAACAGAATTTCACAATGAAGATATTATATTACTATATCTAATACAATATACCAATTCTAAAAGTTTCCATCAACCATTACTTATATAAGCAAATCCCATTCTATTTCAGAAAATAGTCTGAATCTTCACCAGCCATTGTTTTAAGCCTCTTAAAATTTCTGATTTACAGTGCAATATTAACTGTTTACTTCCAACTTTAATTGTGAACTGTCGACTGTGTCACTAAGTAATTTTTAGGAAATTAGAATGGTATATTTGACAAAGCAATTCTTCTTGGCATATAATCAGAGAATTTCCTTTCAGGTTAATGTTAATAGAGTACCCACAGATAATGTACGAAAAACAATAAAAGACTAGATAGAAATTTACAAATTCCACATTTCAATAAAAAAAGAAAAAAAAAAATAGCTAATGAACTCATCAATAATCTAAAAATAAAATACAACTAATTGGTCAAGAGAAAGAAAAAAACTAAAAAATAAGCAAAATATATTTGTAACGTGTTACAGTGTTCCCAATAACATTTTTAGCAACACACAGCTACTCCTACAGCAAAAAATTTTTTTTACCCTTTCTACAGGGTAGATTGGTCACTACCCCTACTATAGTTTCAAAAGTCAGCTCTGACAATTATAATTTTATTATGGTAAACACTGTATATATGACTTATGAAACAATTTCTATACTTAAAAAAATTATTACATAATAGTTTTACTCTATATTTTGACACCCACCCTTACAGTACTCTGAGGTTTCCTAATTAGAAAAACAGAACATGAATTGAAAAATAAACATAAAATAATTTTTAAAAATATATAAATACAGATAGAAGTTTTAAAAATCTACATGTAGAACACTGATTTAACTGGGTACAATTGAAGCTAAAACTTCAAGAGTATTCAAACTGTAATATATATATATATATATATATATATATATATATATTTCTTTTAACATGCAGAGATGCCTATAATAGGACATCTACTCGCTAGAAATAGCAGCAAAAGACTACATACCACAAAAATTGCATTTTAAATGAATAGTACATAGTCTATTGACTGTTTTTTTACTCACGCTAGACCACTGGTGGTAAATAAAATTTCTAAAATTTTTTTTGCTACCCTATCATTTATTAATATATATATATATATATGATTGAAATGCATATTGAGATCATTGCAATCATTTCTTTTTCTACTACTTCTTACAAAATTAAAAAAGAAAATTTACAAAATGAAAATAGTAAAAATTTCAAAGAAAATTCAAGTAAAAATCTATATATAAAACAAATATAAATGAAATAACTCAATAACAGCAAAGATGCCTTTCTTTTCTTTTTTACAAAATATACAGTTACATCAACAGTTTACTTTTTTCTGATTCTTTTCCAGTTGTTATTAGTGCAGTTATTTTCAAAACTAGGAAGAAAATAAATTTTAAAAAAAATAAAAATAAACTAGAAGTTTGTATAATTAATCTTCTACTCTTCTTCCTCCTCCTCCAACTGGCTCCAAGCTTCTTCAGCCAAAGCATAATAATGACAAGCCATTCTACCATTCATTGCTTCTGTTGCCGCATCAGCTGCTTCAGTGTATAAGTCCCCTACAAGGAGTAATAAAGAGAACGTTGTCAGATATATTGATATTAAATCTGTTACTGAAAAGCCCATCAAAATAGTACATTCAAAGAGATTTAAAAAAAGGAGAGAAACAAAAGAAATATGAATTAATGTGCATCTCATCATTTGAATCAGCTTACATTTACTTTCTAAACTGGCGTGGGTTGGATGAGTTATTACTTCTCTCCTATTTGGGACGAAAGGCTGCATCTCACTTGAACATTTCATTTTGGCTTGATTCTTACAGCTGGATGCCCTTTCTAATATCAAGCACTTTGCTGAATACAAAGTGTGCATTTTATTATGGCACCAACATCAGAGTGGTTATCATCTCTTCAACAAAACTGAAGGGTCCTCGCAACCTCAATACTTTATATAGCGTACTGGGAGCCTTTTATTATGACAACATCTCTGAGGAAGACTACCATGTCCTTAACCCAACATCACTGCTTACCAACCACTTTATGGAATAGGTCTGCAGAGCATAAATATTAGTGAAGATACATAAAATTTAAGGCAATATAAATAATCGCAACTAAAAAGTCTGCAGATAAAATTCATCTTAAATACAAGCCTAAGGTATTCAGTGGAGAGTAAAGAGAGCATTGTGATGTTAATGATTTTGTTTTGTTTTTTTACCAAGGGTATGGGAAAATTAACATGAGACTTGATGTTCAATTCCCCCACTTGAGTTTACTCATATGCAACAATGTTGGTAATACTGTTAAATAGTGACAATATAAATTACCTGCTTTCTGAGGGTCTTTCTCAACACCAAAACCACCAATGTTGTAGATGTTTGCTTGTGCAGCAAGTAACAAATGCAAAGGGCTATGCATAGTAGAATTAAACAATTCAGAAGTATCATTCATTAAACTGTGGATGGCTTTATCATACCAGTCTATTGCTTTTTCCCATGACTTGGTTCTATCAAAGAAAATTTTCAGCATAAGGACAAAGGAAACACAAAAATAAACAAACACAAAATTATTATAAATAAATGATTAAGATGTTTGCTTTGCAACTAAATGGTTCTCTATTTATACCAGTGAAGCAGCTTGGACAAGCATAGTCTTAATACCTAGTGAGCAATATATGGTAACCAGAAACTGTGAAGCTCATCATTACACACAGAGATACAGATATATCCTTCTTTCTTTCCTTAAACTTTCAACTCTTTATAGAGTTGCAGAGGTGCTGTGATGACACAGTGTAAACTGGGCATTTTAAACCTGGTGGGACCTATCTCTTTCCAAAATGTGTGCATGTATGTGTGTATCTAAATTAGTGTGATGACATTTAATAAATGGAGATTACTAAAATAATTAACAGTCTAAAATCAGTACTGAAGTTCATATGATCCACTAAAAACCTTTGAACACAGTTTCTCATCATGGCCTTATTCAAATGATTGAAAACCATAAAAGGAATAAAAGTATATAAATCAATATCATGTTATAAGTTCCACTCTACACCCTACTATACACACACATTCAGGTACAAGTTGCTTGCTATTTTCTGTTTCTTTTACAACAGTGATCACTTAAAAACCTTTTTGTTTCTTTATCTTACTATTGTATATTTCCAGATTTTATATTCACCATTATACCAATGGCAGCCAAACTGCATCTTATGAGCTATATGCAGCTGTAAATGTTACAAAGTTTCTCTGCACACCACTCCTGGGCAAACAGCTTATTCAATGAAATATTTAGATTCCCTCATGCAAGCACAATGTACTGAACTGTTTGAGAATCATATTGGAAACATACTGTACAGCACCATGGATGTATGGTGCTTTGATAGGTTTACAGTGCCTAGGGTACATGACAGTATCTTACAGCTCTGTTAGTTGTTGAGAGCCCCAAGGAAGGAAGAGTGTGTATGTGTGTGATCTACCCAAGTCACACTAACATGAATATAACGTTTTTTTTTTTTTAAAGTTGTGACCATATAATACAGTAGGTTACAGCATTCACTATGAAACTGAAAAGTATGAACGAGTCCAAATGACTGGGATTCTTTTGTTAGATGTAAAGTTATGGAAGAAAAACACTGGACAAGTAAGGAAAAGTGAAAAAAGAAAAAAGAATAATGAGGCCCCATTAATGATAAATAAGAATGGGATGACAGTAGTGAACTCTGGACTAAATGATTTGCTGTTATAAAGCAGAAAACAACTGCACAGATCTGTCTGTAGATCAGGACTGCCTACTTTCTTGTATAATAGGATAGAATACAAGGAATTTACCAAAGGAATCTGACAATGATTGCTTAAATTCGAAAACCAAGTTATGAGTTTGACCCCTTCATCATTTAACCATATCATCTCTCTGGAGGTAATATGGAAAAATTTTCTTAAATCTCCTTTCCAAAAATGTTACTTTTTGCTTTTAATGAACAGAAATGATTCTCTGACCTGTAAGATCCCAGATTATTTCCAGTCTCATAAGCTTTTGCCATGTACAATACAGCATCACGATCTCCTCTTTCAGCAGCATTGCTCATATAATCAACACCTTTGTCTAAGTCAACCTGAAAGGACAGAAAAGCATATAATGTATCTCTTTGCTTTATGGTGTTTCCTAATTTATACAAGTAACGGAGCAAGAAAGAAAAAGTTAGCAAATTTATTAGAGCCATTGCTGCTAGCATCAGTTTGCCGGCATTATTCAACTTAAAATAAGAAAAGATCATTTTGTTGATCTAAAGTTAAGTATTACAGTGCATACAAGGAATTAGAGATTACATACATTTCTAACTCTGCTGAAGAAAAGTTGTAGTAACATACCAAAGTGATTAGAGAAATTCCATAAACATATGAAGGGGTACCACACACACACACACATATATATATATATATACACATACGATGGGCTTCTTTCAGTTTCCATCTACCAAATCCACTCACAAGGCTTTGGTCAGCCTGAGGCTATAGTAGAAGACACTTGCCCAAGGTGCCATGCAGTCGGACTGAACTCGGAACCATGTGGTTGGTAAGCAAGCTACTTACCACACAGCCACTCCTGCACCTATATTTAAAAAGTTAAATTGCAAAATCTATCTGATTTCCAAAGAGGACAAATTATTGGAGTGGAGATAGATGGAGCTTCAATCACTAAAACTACAGAGTGTTTTGGTGTTTCAAAAGATAACTAAAATCATGTTGGTATTCCAAAACCAAGGTAAAACCAGCTTTGGCAAGCATAATTCTGAATGGAAGGCAATGCTCAGAGAGAGGAGCCACAAAAAAGTGAAACATGTATCTAAAAACCATCAAACTGTAGCAGTAAAGCTAAACCACCATGATGCCAACCCAGTGTCAACTAAAACTATTCATCGTGAGCTCTATAAAGTTGGATACCGTAGAAGGGATGCAACTGCTAAACCGCTCGTCTCACCATCAACAGTGACAAGCAGAAAAAATGGTGTCTAGACTATCAGAAATTGTCAATGGCTCAAAGGAACAATACCATCTTCTCTGATGAATTATCATTCATAATTTTTTATCCTTCCACACCAGAGTGAGCTTATATCTGAAGACAGCTGAAAGAAGCCTCAAACCTTCATCGTTAACCCTTACCGTGAAGCATGGATGTGGCTCTGTGAGGATTTGAGCAGCCACATCACAGAATTTTCTTAACCCTTTAGTTATTCTACAAAGCAGAGTTAACTCCAAGGATTACCTAAGTATTTTGGCTGATCATACCCATCCAATGGTACAAATATTGTCCCTTGATAGTAGTGTAATCTTCCAGAGCAATAGTGTAGCAATTGATATAGCTAGTGATATTCAAAGTTAGCATTTGGATTGGCCCTAACAATTCCCAAATCTTAATATTATTGAGCGGTTATGGTAAATTTTGGAGCAGTAAATGAGGAGCACTTTCACCTCCACCCTTGTTACTGTAAGTGCTAAACAGGTTTTACTTGAAGAATGGCTCAAAATTCCCTTAACTATTCAAAACTGATACAAGTCAACATGGTGATTGAAGCCAAAGGTGGTGATGGAAGCCAAAGGTGGACCAACTCCATATTAATAAAAAAAACATTCACTTGACAAGGTATTTCCATTATTTTTCTGAAGTGTGTGTGTG
>NC_068985.1:51046537-51053102 GCF_001194135.2 Octopus bimaculoides
TATATATATATATATATATATATATATATATATATTTATATATATCTAAGTACTTTTTGACAATAAAATATTGCCAATTATGAAATTTGTCTAAACAAAAAAAAAAATTGCTTACACTCATAGGACAGTCAACTAAAATATCCCTCTGGAGACCAAGGTAGATCCTGGCCAAAGAGGAAATAGCTTCCAGGTTGCCCAGTTGTGCTGCATGTCTTTCATGATACATAGCAGACTCCCAGTCAATTGGAGAATTAGCATCTTTCTTAAATCTTCCCAGTTCATAGTATTTAGCAATTTCATGGTGAATCTGAAATATAGTTTGTCATTTATCAAGACATGAATATCTGGTAAAGAAATCACAGCAAACTTGTTCTCTTTTAAAATAACTCTACAAATAACACCTTCATTGTGAAATATTTCCAAAATTAAAAGTGAACAAGAAATTGTATACCTTTCTTTTTTTTATATGGAATAGACAAACACATTTCTAAACATGCTAATCATTTGAAGACATATAGGTTTGAGTGCAAAATGTCAAAGTTAATTTCATTGGGGATTTAGATTTTTAGATATATGAGAAACTTGTATGTGATGCTATTTGTATGTGAGAATAATTTTCTCATAAATAGAGATTTACAGCACTCCAAAAGTCTTTTTGTATATCAAAACAAACTATTTTTAATTTCTGGTCTACCATATTTAACCATCTATTCATTCTTTATGCATTGTACCCAATCCAATATTAATTTAAATCAATTTTAAACTAAACTATTTTTACTCAGCTCTTATAAAGGAAAGTCTTAAGTTCTTTACCCCTCAAGTAGATGTTGAACTATAAGATAGATAGTGTCCTTCATCTTCCCACCATCCCTCACATAGTAGTGAACACCTTTTACAGTAAGAATGTACCCAATTATGATATTACAATTCTTATTTATTCCCAAGAATATCTCTTCAAAAGCTTTTATGTATGCGTATACTGTTTCATTTTGTAGTTGTTTTTTTTTAAAGTCCATTAGAATGCATTATGATTTTATAACATGAAAGTCAATGGGAAAATTAATTTTGGCTGCAAGATTTTGTATTACAAATTTTTTAGGAACACATTACTTTTGTAATGTGATTCATGCACTTTGCTCAAAGACATATGTCTACTGATCCATGAATTGAACCCATGACATCAGGATCATAACATCCTAACTGATATGTTAAAATATTTTATGTTTCACTTTTCCCGAAACAAATATAGGGCTTCCATCAGTAAAGACCGACTATGCATCTGACATGTATGCACAGGCCAGGACAAGATTTTACAGTTGAAGGTGGTGACCCAGCATGGGTTGAGGGAATCCTTACTCCAAGATTTCAAACAAATTGGAGCTGATTTGTGAAGTAGTGGATGAAAAAAAAATGTACACCAATATGCATGCATTCATGCAAGTCCTGGTAATTAAATGCATGCAATGTTAAAAATCAGTCATATGGTTGAAGCAGGGCACAGTACATACAGCATGTATGTATCCTCTTTCTGCATAACAGTAATGTTTTTCCAAAGGAAAGGACATTGACTAAAATCAATACATCTTGGCCTCATTGTCAGTGCATGGTATTATTGTGTGAACAGGAATTGGAACAGATAACACAAAGCATCTTGCCAAACCCTTAAACAGTTCTGCCAATATGTAGCCTTAGTACCATTTTATCAACTCAAAGAGTGGAAGAAAGTTGACCATGGCAGGTCATCTCAGAGCACAGAGATGATTCAACCTAGATACAGTTTTATCTAAAGCAGAGAAGACTGCAGTTAAAAAAGAAAAAGAAACCAACATGCAAGCAGTGAGCTAGGTAGGAAACCAGTGACAATCACCAGGTATTTTACAGTTACATTATAATTTTATAGTTAGTCTGATTATAGATGGACATCCTAATACATATGAAACCATGTCTGTATGTATGTGTGTGCTGTGTATTAGATCTAAGTTCAATCATTGTTTTATCATTAATTTTTCCATGCTTGCACGAGTCATATGAAATTTGTTGAAGCAAACTTTTATGGCCAGATGTTTTTCCCGATACCAACTCTCACCTACTTCCAAGCAAAATAATACTTTATCTAGTCCTTTGAATATGAACAAGAGAATTGCTGGCCATGTTTTCACTGAAGATTGCAAATAAATGACAGTGCTTGTCTGACACTATGCTTGTTTATAAAAAGTGCATAATATAAAAACAAGGAGATATGAACACACATATATAACCACATCTTATATCAAATCCATCTTTGGCTAACCTGGGACTATAGTAGATGCTTGCCAAGGCACCATTCAGTGGGACTGAACTCAAAATCACATGGCTGTGAAGTTATCTCCTTAACCATACAGTCATCCCTGTGCCTATATAATAACCTACATAATGCAAGATCTTACTGCTAGTGTTATAGAAAATGTACTTTTGGTAGTTTTAACAAAATTTGCTTAATTTAAAAAAAAAAAAGAATTACCATTCCAAGAATGTGCCAAGATTCTTCATAATAACTGTTGCATTTTTCAAGGCTTATTTTACCATTTACACATGAAGGACGATGATTTCTACCAGCAATTTCATTAAAAGCAATTCTTTCTTCCTCCTGCAGAAAAATTAATAAGAAATAAAACAATGCTGCTTGAAATCTGGACATAAATGTACAATCAACAACATTACTTAGTATAAAGAGAGTTCATTCAAATCACAATATATCTGCAATTCTGCTTCTTGATACTTTGGCTGCTAAATGATTAAAGTAGTGAGCCCTATGAAAGGACTTAAGACACTCCTGAAAATGTTGTATTTATATAGAGCATCTAGACTATGTGAGATTGGTAAAGTCCACGCTAATTAACTAAAACTTATTACCAGACTGTACAAATATAAATTGTTACAGTAAAGTAGAATGAGTTTGATTATATATTTGTTCATTTAGGGTTAACCTGGAGTTACAGCAATAATTAATTGGTAAGCATGATCTTCGAACTTTGAGCCTCACAAAGGCAATGACTGGTGACCAAGACCTTTGGCGATGTGCTGTGCTTGAGAAGACCCATTAAGCCAAGTGCACCCATGCTGGTGGCACATAAAGAACATCTTTTGAACATTAGGCCTCACGGAGACAAAGTGGCTGAGTTCCTCTCGAGCGTTGGACCTGACTGAGTCAAAGTGGCTGAGCTTTCAAGCATTGGACCTCACAGAGGCAAAGTGGCTGAGTTCCTTTTGAGCGTTGGACTTCACGGAGGCAAAGTGGCTGAGTTCTTTTCAAGTGCTGGGCCTCACAGAGGCAAAGTGGCTGAGTTCCTTGAGTGCTGGGCCTCAGAGGCAAAGTGGCTGAGTTCCTTTTGAGCATTGGGCCTAACAGAAGCAAAGTGGCTGAGTTCCTTCCATGTGTTGGGCCTCATGGAGGCAATGACTAAGACCTTTGGCATTATGTCATGCTTGAGAAGAAGACCCATCAAGCCAAGCAAAATCACAGTTGTGACAGATACTGGTATCATGCAAATTAGCACCAATGCCAGTGGCATGTAAACATACCCCAGTGTCGTGCAAATAGCACCTGTGCCTGTGGCACATAAAAGCACCCATTACACTCACAGAATGGTTGGTGTTAGGAAGGGCATCCAGCTGTAGAAAACCATACCAAATCAAACTGGAGTATGGTGCAGCCTTCCAGCATGCTAACCCAGTCAAACCATTCAACCCATGCCAGCATGGACAATGGACGTTAAATGATGATGATTTGCTTATTTTCTTATCACCCTCAGAAAATATGAAATAAATGTTCCATAGAATTCTCCTGGATGTAATGGATATGTCACAATTGTCATACCAAACAATATTGAGAAAAAAATAAATATATAATAAATATATATATTAAAGTGAAATGTATATTTTCACAAGACAGATTTGTCACAGATAATTTTTCCATTCACTCTAGGCATAAGAATAAGTCCTGGGGTTGATTTGCTCGACTAAAGGCAGTGCTCCAGCATGGCCAGAGTATTTCCAAAGAACAATAAAAGCAGAATTCCAAATATACAGATTTTATAAAGGACAATTTATTGAGGGTGTTGTCAGGAGTGACACTGGAAAGCACAGCTTCATTGTTATTTCTTTTTATAAATCATTCGTTTCATTAACATTCAATCTTATATTCTGTTCATTTGACATTTTACAAAACAAATACATACCTCTGTCATAGAATTTTCAGATTCACTAAAATAACGCATCCGTGAAACTCTGAAACATGGAATTGGACTACCAAAAGACATTGGCTCTTCATCATTACTTAAACTGCTGTTCAAAGGAGAATGTCTTTCATTGCTGGACAAAGGAGAATGTCTTTCATTGCTGGACAAAGGAGAATGTCTTTCATTGCTGAAGAAAGGAGAATGCCTTCCATTACTGCTCAAAGGAGAATGCATGCCCGAACTGAAGAAATCATGGATTTCAGCAGGTGATCCACATATTACTGACTCTTCAGTACCACGAACAACAGTCATGGGAGACTCAGTCTAGAAATAATAAAATATATGGAAAACAAAAAACAGAAATCAGTGCTCTACACTAATACCAATACATAATATATACTAAAATAATGAATACATATGATTGTGTATGTGAGTGTATATCTTGGATACAACTGATGATGCTTAGAAAAGCAAATGACAATGATAAACTATAACAATTTCCAGCAATTTCTAACATTATCATCATTTTATGTCTATTTCCCCAAATTGTCATGATGTGGATGGGTCTTACAGTAACTCATCATTCAACTGCAATACCCCGATACACAGCAACAGAAAAAAAAATACTGTTTTTACTATTGTTTGTTTTTTGTCATGGTTTTTATAGCTGGGTGTCCTTCCTATCACTAATATTTTACAGCATGGACAGGGTGCATTTCATCATGCCAAAAGCACAACCCCACATTGATGCCACTAACCAAAATGTAATAATGATTTTCCAAATTGGTACAAAGGCCTAAATTTCTAGATAAAGGGTGAGCTGAATTGAGTCCAGTGTATAACTGGTATGTGATTGAACACAAAAGGGTAAAACTGATGGCTTGATTTTGAACTCAAAATATAAAAGGTTGGAAATAGATATTGAATGGGTTTTATTTAGTACTAGCCTAAGTACCCAATGTTGCTCGGAAGTTTAAATAATGTTAAAGGAAATAAATTTATTTATTTTGATAAAAATATATTTTTAGAAAAATTCTATCAGATGACGTGAGTATAAACAAAGTTATTAAAACAAATCCTGAAATCAATCGCAGTTTAATTTTGTAGAACTTCTAAATATACAATGTTTTCAGCGTGTCCTTTAATTGGGGTACAAATAAAAAGAGTTTTGAGACTTCCAACTCGCAAACATCCTACATATAATTGCCCATGAGAGAAGCAAGGTTAAGTCCAACAACCTTGAGAAATTGTCCTTGAGATTTGTTTATGGACATAGCAAATGTAGTAAGAGTTTTCACCAGGTGTGCATCTGTATGAAGACCTTTCGTTATTTAGAAACCTTACAGTTTCTTTTTCTATTGAAAATTACATAAGTTGTGTGTAACATCGAATTTTAAGTTTTACATTAAAGTAATCCCAATTCTTCACGGAGGCTCCCTGCGACTGCGAGGGTTGCATGGGCTTAGCACCGGCCCTGCTGTAAACAAATTTATGGTTTAAGGTTACAGTTAGGGGTAGTATTTAGTGAGTATGGTGTTATTGTAAATATTTACCAAATTTTTATCCAGTCACAATTATGTTTATCAGCAACCAACCTTTGTGTGAAAGCATTGGTGTGAATGCATGAGCAACAGGATGGTACACAGAAAAGTACTTCTTACATACTTTGCAATCAATTCATTGGATTAATCCCAACAAAATACATGTTTAGTCAGTGGCTCAGCATCTATGCTTGTATCCTTCATTCCAAAATAATAAAAACTTTAACATACTTCCAAAATGGGGCTTCATCCATATGTATCTGTGCGCATATATGTGCAGGTGTCTGTGTATGAGTTTGTAGAGGGTTAAAGCACAAGAAAAACATTTATGGAAATGTACTCATAAAAATTCTATTAAATTATCTTTATATGCTATGTTTGCAATTCTCTATATAAATGATAGCAAAGTGTGTATCAAATGAAATTAAAATCCTGGTTCAGTAACAGATTGATCAAGTTAGTAAAGTTTTAATGTTTTCAGTAACAACACATTTTCTCTTCTAATTAGATATTGAAAAAGAGAGAAAATGCCACCCTTTCTTTTGTAAGAGAAATCAATTTTGGCAGTAAGGATTAAACCACTTGTTTCACTATCACAATTAAAAAGCATTTATCTTTACTTAAAAAAAAAAAAAGGTGAGGGTTGTAGACGTATGATGGAGAATTATTCAATATAGTGTTTGCTTCTATCAGAATCATTTAACTTTAAAACATAAAAACAAAACCAGTGTATACAACGGGTATGTAAAACGTTTGTTTACTTTCTCTGTTCATTCACATAAGCTGTAGAAATTATTGTGCACATGC
>NC_068985.1:51053410-51071826 GCF_001194135.2 Octopus bimaculoides
GTTTCTTTGCATATTAGGAATCTGTCATCAAAAACATGGGAATCTGCTAAAAAAAAAAATTGGGTCTTGGTCAGGGACTACAGCCAAAATTTGATGCCCCTAGAAACTTCCCAGAGTAGTGAAAAACCTTTGTGGCAAACTTGGTACAGATTGATCCAGCAGTTTGGCTGTGCATAGGGACACATACACACAGTGAATTTTATATATTAAGATAATAATACAGTTTCTGCTATTTTCAACTATTATAGTCATTTGTGTGTGGGAAGAAGGTGAATAATTGCTTGCACAAGTCCTAAATTTGTAGGGAGGGTTATAATTAGTTGAATTGATCCAAATCTTTTTTTTGTTTTTGTGGTGTTTATTTGACTAACACCAAAGAAGTGAGAGGTAATTCCAGCAAGGTTAAAATTTGGGACCCTGAGGGATAAAATTCAATACTATAAGGTAGCACTTAATCTGGTGCTTCACCATTTGTGCCACTCCAGTGATAATGGTTTCTAAGTTTGGCACAAAGTCATATATTTTGGAGTGGAAAGGAATTAAGTCAACTGAAATGATTCCAATTTTCAATTGGAACTTCATTGAACCTTGGGAAGGACAAAAGGTAAAGTTAATCTTAATAGAATTTGAACTCATGAATGTGTAAATGGCAAAACTAAATACTGTAAATCTTTAGGCCATTGGTTCTTGGGTAGTAGCACCTCCCCAGAGGCATTGTGAGCTCATAATGGAGCACTAGATGTTTAGAGCGGGCATGAAATTTTTTTATTAATAAAATATTAAAACCAGGTATAATACATATATTTTAAAAACACATTTTCAAGAAAACCTTCGTCAGAATTAAAATATAAAAGTATAGTATTATCAGAGAGAAGAAACATGACTGGTGATCACTATAATTTCATTATCTAAAAGTCATTCTGTCAAGGTTGACTTTGCCTTTCATCCTTTCAGGGTTGATAAAATAAGTACCAGTTGAGCATGGGGGAGTCAATGTAATCAACTTCTCCCTCTCCTCAAAATTGCTGGCCTTATGCTAAAATTAGAAAAAAATATCTAAGTTCTTGTTTTCTTTAGTAATTTCAATAAAACTTTAACACAGTGAGTACTAATACATGCAAATATCAGAAAAGCTTGATCAAAATGATTTTTTAAAATTTTTGTAAAACATCATTCCATGATAGGGGGTTTTGAATTATACATAGTCAAGGACCAATGCTTCACCTCATTCTCTTCACTTTACAGCTCCAATACAGCAATGCATACTCCCTATTTTGTATATCGGAACCAAATTTAGATATGCAGTAAAGGGTTACATTGTGTTACTTGATAGGCCAGAAACTGATTAATTTGTATTCAGCTTTTACAATTTGTTTCTGTCTCTTATTTTTATTTATGAAAAGGAGAGGTAACTTTGAAGACATAACTGCCAATTCAACACCATATTGCAACAGAGTGGATTCTATTAAAGACCCAAAAGATTCAGGTGGTAGAGTTAAACCTGTCAACAGATTACGTCAACCATCTAAGAATAAAAAGAATCTATCCAACAAGCTTCTTCAGTTTTTATCTTCCTTATTTCACTCACAAAGGTTAGATCAATTCAAGGCCAAGGAAGAAAACATTTACTAAGAGTGGTAGGCAATGAAATCAAACCTGGAACTCTGTGATTGCAGAGCAATCTTCTTAACCATGTACTTGTGTCCATTTATTGGGCCCATCATGTATTTAGTTTAAACATTATTTTGAGCACATTCTAATTTATATACACAGTCTAGTTTATTTCTTACATATTCAGTTTATTTTACATCTTATTCATAAGTAATCACCAGTTCTGAAGAACACAATCAACAATTCTGAAGAATAAAAAAAATAGAAAAGAACTGTACACACCATAATATGGACAGGCAGATTTTGAATTCTTTTCTCCTCAGATGACAAATCAAATGGTGAAAGTTTCAGAGATTTGCATATTGAATTGCAGCGGTGTGAATGAAAAAACAGTGCCATTCCCTTTGTACCCAAATTGCCATCACCATATTCACTGCCATCAGCTGTATGTATTTGAGGATCAGTATAAAGGTCTCCAACACCCTGAATATCAACCACAATCATTTCATGGCCAGAACGCTCAAATGTAAAATGACTGAAAGCCTGGAGAAAAAGAAAAATAAGTGTTAATCTCTATGAACTAAATGCAAAGCCAATTTATTCAGAGATAAAATAAGCATTATATAGATTTGTGTCATATCAAAGACATAATTTAAATTCATTATGTACTGAGACTAAATACTATAAGGCTTTTAATCTGGTATGTTACTGTTTCAGTCAAATAGCAGGCCAAATATTTACTGCTTACATTTACATCAGGCTAGAAATTTATCAAATTTAGCTAATAGATCAATCCTAGAGTGCATGATCAGAACTTATTTTGTGAAGCCCAAAGAAGATTCGAGCAAGATCTGAACTCAGGACATACAAGTAGGTTGCACAAAACACTCATGTTATTAGTCAGTACTTGACCATTTTTTGCCACTCCACCACTTTCCTAATATTGCCATCAAATAAGAAATGTGTGTTTCTTACACAAACATTCAAAATGGTCTACAGAAACCGAAAGTTAGATAAAGCAATTAAAATACAAATAATAAAATAAAATAACAAAACTGTTCTTTGTACGCAACTTGGTAGCAAATACCAAGTTATTGCTGCTTTAGCTACCTATGTAATTGTAAGCAAACACAGACACCCTTTCAGCCCTCCCATCCTTACCTAGTGGAACACTGAAGGATGTAACAACTGGAGGGACAGAGTATTGCAGCAGCACTTGGCTGGAACTTGTTTTTAGCTGAGTAAGGTGGAGCAACACAAAATAAAATGCCTTGCTCTAGGACACAATGCCCCATCGAGACCAGGAAGTGAACCCACGAACTTATGATTGAGTCCAACATCCTAACCTCTAAGTTGGAGTGTTGGACTCCCAATACCAGATACAAACTGAAATTAAATGATTTTAAACCGAGTAAAAAAAAAATTCCTTTGCATGACACCTTTGAATTTGTATTGTTAAAAGGCTTAATCTTTTGCTTTGACATTCTCAGGAAATTCAGAGAAACTCTGCTAGTTAATGATAAAATATATATTACACAAAACAGGAAAATACACAAGTAATCCAAAAAGGGAAGGTAAACAATAAGTTAAAAATATCTTTAAGGAAGGGCATATTTAATAGTCAACTTCCATACAAACTATAAAAGTCTATTTTTAAAAAGAAAAAATTTGGTTTGACTATTCCCAACTTTTCTGCATTTATTTATTGACAAACCTGTCAAACAAAAATAGCAACATCTTATGTATTACAGACGATGCTCATGAAAAGATATACTTAACAAGTAGCTTTCTTCATGTTAATATTTCTAGTGAGGAAAAAGGTGGTGAGCTTGCAGAATCATTAGCAAGCCAAGCAAAATGCTTAGTGGCATTTTGTCCATCTTTACATTCTGAATTCAAATGCTGCCAAGGTCAACTTTGCCTTTCATCTTTTCAGGGTCAATAAAATAAGCACCAGTTGATTACTGGGGTCAATGTAAGCAACTTAACCCCTCTCCCCCGAAATTACTGGCCTTGTGCCAAAATTTAAAACTGATATATCTAATAAGGAAGTGACGGTGGGGTGGATATGACAGAAACAGTAAAAGGATATACAAAATGACATGCATTATTTAGTCGCATATCTTCATGTTCTAGGTTCAAATGCTACTGAAATTAACTTTGTCTTTCATCGTGTTGATAAAATAAATATCAGTTGAGAACTGAAGTCCATCTAATCAACTATACTCATCTTGCAAATTTGAGGCATTATGCCTTGTACAAAATCAACATTAACAATAATAAGATGGTGGATTGCTTAGTTACATCCTTTTATGTCCTGAGTTCAAATCCCCTAAGTCAGAAAATAGATAAGAGTTACATGCTGAGAGTTGATTCTACAAACTTCAACTACTGGTAGACAGTGCAAATGAACCATAGTCATTTAAGTCTCTAGATGTGCTGATACCAAGCAATATTAAGAAAAGAAATTCAGTTTGGTAGAGAGTATTAGGTGAAGTCAAAAATAATATATAAATAATATTCAAGGACACAAACAAAGTTGAAATATTTTGTTAGCAAGTTAAAGTACTTAAAATTTTTCTCTTGAGAATTCTGTTGGAATTATCACACAGACCTAAACCTACATATGCAACTACCAGTTATTTCTCTTCCCTTGCCTCATTCTTTATCAAAGTAACTTTACTAAATCAATTTAAATTGCTTCATACAAACTAGCCTACCTCCATTTTGTGTCACCGTTGTTCTTGTTACAATTTAAAATATATACATATTTAGTTTTGCTATTCTATTTATGAAGGCAGTGCTTTGGAATGGTAACAGTTCAATAACTCAAACCAGTGAAAGAATATATACTCTCTAAAATGTCTCAAACAAAACAACAATGGAATTTCAGAAATAAAACATACCTTATTAAATAAGAGACACTTCAGAATGCATACAGTAAAAAGAAAAAATTATTTACTCGATTAACAAACCTCATCTTACTGCAGGTTTTCAGACACTGTCTTCTGGTGTTTTCAGTCATTTTGACAAATATTATAACATTTTACTCTTCAACATTGCCTGTTTTATCCAAATTACTTGAGTTTTACACTACCCCTGCTCTTCTCCCATATTTTTAAAAAGTGTATTCCCAATCCATCAAAGGATCTCATTCCTACCTTCAATCTTTCAATCAAACACTGCCCTTTTATCACTTTAAAAAATCAAAACAACTACACTGATTGTACTATCTGAGAGCTACAATTTGCTAAATTGATAGAATGTTAGGCTGTGAAGAACAGTATATATTGCCTTGGATGCACAATTCCTGGTGGAGTTGTAGGGATGCTATCTTGACATATGGCATATATTGGTCCCTTTAAACTGAGTAAATTCCATAGCTCTCTAGGTCTTACTACAGCTTACTTCTTCCAGAAAGACTGATCGAATATAGAAATGGGCAGTAGTTTACTGACCACAAAAGATTAAAGGCAAAGTTAACCGTGGCAGTATTTGAACTCAGTGTGTAGAAAACTAGAACAAATATCACAAGGCATCTGTCCAATACTCTGATGACTGCCAATTCACCACCTAAAATAGCTCATATTTTATTCCTTGAATGATGCAAGCACTTAGTGAAGTATTTTATAATTCACAAGTGTTTCATTAGTTGGAAATGAACAACTATTTCATTAGCTGGCAGTACTGAGTTCTTGTACAGCCTGAAGAAGGCAATTCGAAACCACTCCATGTATGTTCCCTGAAATTTCTGTAGGTGCTTCATAAACAGAGTCACTGAGAATCATCCTCGATTTACTGGTGATCCTTAATCATGCATGCTTTGAAGACTCACAATAGTGATGATAATTAGCTTTATTTTCACATACAATAAAAAATAAATATGATCAAAAGCAAATTTGAAATATTAATCATGACAGCTGCAACAATTCCAATATTCTAAAGATAGGAAATCTACAGAATTGAATTCTCACCTGTGGGGTGGAACGTAAGTCTTCAACAACATATCCCGAATTTGAATTATATTTGATGTAATCACCTTCGATGAAATGCTCAAGATGATAGAGAGGGTTTCCCTCACGTTCATGAAACTCAAGAACATACATCTGGAAGATGTCTACCTACAAAATAATAAAGGTATGAAAAGAAATTTCAATTTGAAAAATTTTCTACATAAGCTGGTCGATCATTTCAGGTGTCATTATTATTGACACCTGAAAGAGAATTATGCTACTGTTTTTAAGACATCTGAAACTCAAACTAACAAAAATAAAATATAGATATTACACTTACACATACAACTTTAAATTATACAAATAGAAAGTTTTATTACAATAATTCTTATGAGATATGCTGACTACAGATTTTAATTTCTTTTTTTAATACCATAAAAATCCATGTAATTTGCGCACCTGTGATTTTCAAGATAAAATTTGTTAAGAAAAAGCTTCTACTCATGTAAAATTCACACCCAAAAGTTTTCAGAATTGCTGATATAGCCAAGGGAAAAAGGTTTCCGATTTAGTCATATTTAGCATAATTTCACTTACTTATGATTAGATTTTATTAAAATTTCACTAAATAAAAATAATTTCTGTTTAACAAGTATCACATTGAAAGCTATTAAATTACAAAGTGTTTGTGTTGTTTATAATAAACTCTACTTTACATTTCTTGCCCACAAGAGAATGTCTGATCTTTAGCATACTGCTTGTATGTCTTTTCAAATCACAATCACAGGAAAAGATGTGGATAAGAATTACCAATAAAAACAAAGCTGATAAATACACACAGGTGTTGCAAATCAAGTTTAATTACTAATAAACATCAGCTTGGGTGACACTTTACTCAACCGACAGAGGAAGGTGATTAATCAAACTGATTATGTAAACAGAATTCTTTTCTGCCTATTCTTGTTGGAACCTTTGATATGGAGTATCAAAATTTTAATCTCTTTCACACTTATAAAATGTCAAGCAAACTTTAAAATTTGTCATTACCATTATTGTCAGTAATGGGCAGAACTTATGAATCGTTTACTGCGAAGGTGAAATCAAATATGTTGAATATGCATTTGAACGTGGCAATAGAGCTGCTGGAAGGAATTTTAATATTAATGAAGCCAATGTTCGAAATTGGCATAAACAATACGACAAACTTAAAACTGAGCCCAGTAATAAACAGACAAAAATAAAAACATACAATCAAGATTATCCATAGCATTACATTTTTTTTCACTCAGGAATATCCATATCACTATGTCAATGGTGCTCCATTGCGACAGGTAGAAACTCCAAGCAATTTAAAATATGACCCAGATCGTGTTTACCAGCATGAACATCAGACTTCAAAAAGTAGTTAACCATTTAATGGTTTTAGAAAATTTATACAGAAAAAGTATGCATTATACTGTCCAGCATACATAAAAGTCAACTTCATTATATTTAAGCCATCATATTTTTCTGCAAAAACCTATTCTGACATTAAATAAGTCAACTTCCGATATGAATGTTTACGTTTTATACCTTTTTTTTCAACAAAAAAAATTTCATAAATTCTAGAAATGATCTACTCAATGTAATTTACACACTCGCTAAAGTTTATTTTTATTTTTGTGAAAAAAGTGCATAAATTGCATGGTTTTTTACAGAAATCAAAAATTTAGAAGGATTCAGTAAATCCTTATCATTGTTTTAATGTTCACGTTTCCAAATTGGCATGGGTCACTCATTGAGGCAGTTTTTCTACAGATGGATGCTCTTCTAGTCACCAGTCCTCACTGGTTTCCATGAAAGTGATTACTCATCCTTTAAACAATGAACAGCTATGTAGCGGTGAAGCAAACTTCTTAACCAATATATTAAATAAATATTTGGAACAACCAAATTTTCTGATATAAAAATTTTAAGATTTAAAGTAAAATACAGTTTTGTATCATAGAACCAGGAGTGACCTTAAGTAGTTGGGTCTCAAAAATAGTTAAGGTACAATGTTATATTGCTTTAAAGTTAGTCATGATTTGGGTCAATTCTGGACAAAACTTCTCTAAATAACTATAGGACTTGAACTCTTGATAGTTAGTCCAGTATTTCATCTTTTTAAATCTTCAGTCAGCTTGCCCCAACATTTATAGCACAAAGTTAAATCAAGAGAGAGTTTTTCTTACTTTTTTTGGTGGATTATGCCTGTTATATTCCTCTCCCCATAATTTAGCATCCATTTGCAGTTTGACATCTTCAAAATAAACACTCCTGTCAACATCTTCCAAATAACGCTTTGCAACATAGTTCTGAGCATGTTTCCAGTCACCATGATGAGTAAAATTGGAGAGCTTCTTCCTGGAAGTTATTAAATTACAAATGATATTATCTATGTATGTAATACAATTAAAGCCAGCTGTTAAAACATCAGTCTCTCATATTGCACACAAGCATCCTTAAATGAAATAATGGAAATGAGCAAGAATTTATAACAAGTCTTGACTGTAGATTAGTCAAAAATACAATCTCCAAAGAGAATCAGAACTGTAAAATATTGAATTACTACTGACATCCTTTGGACAAGAAAGGAACCATGTAAATATTCAGCAGCTAACTACCAATAACTTGCAGACATCAACTTGCATTTAATTGGAATCATGAAGTCAACAGTATCAGAAAATCAAGTAGAACAATAGCAATGATTGGAATAAATTTTGCTATCACAGAAACTTGCATATTTTCCAAGGGGATGAGAGATGTTTGATAGTCAAAATTCTATTACAGAAGAGAAAGTTGCCTTTTAGCAAACTTAGTAGAGATTAAAGCAAATATAAACATTTATCTTGCTCAACAAGTCAATGAAATTTTGAAATTTTTTATTTGAAGTGTTTCATGAAATCCTTTATGGCTGCATTTGCTAATGAAGTTAGAAATATTAATGTAGGTATGAATTAGAACATATGTAAACAAAATTAGAATAAGAAATATAAATTCAAATATGAAGGTAGTTTTATACAGTTTTGAGTAAAAAAAAAATTGAAATTTTTGCAAGTTCTTCAAGCAGAAACAAAAACATTCCATAGCTACCAGTTAAAGCTTAAAACTTCCAAAAGTATATCATCATAAATATATTCTATGATCTGGAACTTTGAAAACATCTTCCAAAACTGATATACCAATCTTGTCTCTTTCAACAGCAAAACACAATCATTACTAATGTCAAGAAAACATTACCACACCACACCTACTTAAACATGAGTGACACATAACTACAGCCCTCATGACTACTCCAAATGGTGGATATCACAATCACCAAGGATGTATCTAGGTGTAAACACATCCTTAGCATAGCTAGGACCACACATAGTGATTGAACAATCTCTTCAGGTTCAAAGAATACTTCTGCTTCCAGCAATTATTGAAAAATACAAAGAGCAGTTAAGGTCTGTAAGTGAATATTTCTCTTAACATCTGAGACAGTGCTGTTGTTGCACACACAGACACCATAGACTGCATCCTGAAGAGCCCTCCCCAACAACTGAGTGGTATAAATTCACTCACAGACACACTCTAGTCACTGTCTTTGCTTTATGCCTTTTCCACTGCAACTATAATGGTCTCTGTTCTTTGGAGTTGGCTGAAATTATACCATCTCCACTCAAACATCCCAACCAAACCCATTCATCTCTATTCCTTCTCCTCTTGCCCCACCCTGACTTGTGTTAAACACCCTAGATCCTGCACAAACCACGATGCTCAGTTCTTCATTCCCAGAGAGTCATCCCTCTGGAACTCCCTCTCTGCTCATATCTTTTCTGTAAGTGTTGACCTGCAATGCTTCAAGATGAACATTAATAGCATCAATCTCACTAGTCTCAGTGAGCTAGAGAAGGCTATGGAAATTACCTCCTCCTTCAGACCCAACAGAAAAAAAATCCAGCTTTGTTTCAGTTTTGGGAAAAAAAAAAAAAAAAAAAAAAAAAAAAACTTCATTTCCAACATCATTTTATCTGTTTAGCATAATTGACTGAAAAATTTCTTTCATTTGCCTATTTTCCTGAATGCTAATACCAGTATCTATCATACACCATAATTACATACCAGAACCAATACAATGGTCTCTCTTACATATACTGACCCTTGGTTCAGATACTCAGATGTTGTCCTCACCTCACTTCTGATCAGTTTACCTTTCAAAACAACAATGTATATTCAACTAATCAGACAGTCCTCTATGGTAGCCACAGATGCTTCATTTTTAACCGTTCATGTGTCACTGTTGTACACTATCACACTTCTAACATTCGTATCATGCTGTCTACCTTATGGAGAAGGAGAGAAAGATGATAAAATAAACTCACAGTCGGAAACACTGTCTCATAGCACCTCGATTGAATGACTACAAAATAGAAAATATCAGAAGGAAAAAAATAAGTTGGCTAGACAAATAAATAAACATAGTTAAATATCAAGTTTCTTATATGAATAATAAAAAATATCAGATTTTAGATCATTTTCCACTCATGTTCAGCTAGTTTTACAGTTAATCACTAAATGAAATAAAGATCTATAAAACCAGTTTTCAAATCCAATTACTGTAGCAGTAAGCCGAGACACACATCTACAAGAACAATAGGACCACATCCCAATGACAAGCACTTTTCTTCAGTCCCCAACAATTATTATTACTATACAAAGTTCAGGTAAAACCTGCAATGGAATATTGCTCCTACAACTGGGGCAGTGTTGCTGCTGTACACACACACAACAGAGACTGCATTCAGAAAAGAGCAACTCAACTGATTATCTACTATAGATAACTTTCCCACAAAAGTTTGATGTCTGCTCCTTACCAAGTCAATGAACTGAAGTAATGCAGTCAGCTACACCGTCTTGTAACTATAGATTTGAACTCGAAATCAACGAGCTAACCAACATCTTCTCCACATTACTAGTTTTGTCTCTAAAGCTCACAGGAATAAATTACCTTTTCCCAAATGATCATACTTCAAAGTAAGATTTTCTTTTTCTCATTAAACAGCACAAGATAAACCTTTGAAAATTAATTTTCAAAACATCCAAAAATAATTTTCTTTCTAAAGTATGTTAAAACTACATAAAGGAAATCTAAAAGGTTTTTTTTTTTTTTTTAATTAATTTTACTGCTTAACTGATGTATGTGTTCTACACCATTACTGAGAGATCTGATGATTTTCAATTCATTTTAGGATTTCCTGATGAAAGTATCCTACTGTCTACTCAAGATCTTTTGTTAATCTACCTGCATGAAATTTTCAAAACATCTATTCACAGAACACAAACCAATCTTATTTTATGAATGTTATTAGGCCTGCAAGAATTTGGTTACTGCAGAATGGTTACAAAAATATAAAAGAAATAGATTAAGAAAGAAATACTATTTTATGATTTCCTTTTTTTGACTTCACTGTTTACTATCACACTCATGTTTAATTTTTTTTTCAGCTGTTTTAATTTCTCTTATTTATTTTGTTTGATTTTTGTGTTTTGAAAACTATGTTTAGAAGACATATTAAATCTGAATATTCAGCATACAGGAAAAACAAAACAATAAAAACAAATGTGAACAAAAAATAAAGTTGCTCACATTTTAATATCATAATGCTCTAATTTCAATTGTTTCATAATTACCTTATTATCAGCTTTCACTTGCACAACATCATCAGACCATCTTTTCTTCAATGCATTGTACCGATATCTTGTAACATTCTCAATTTTGAGATCTTCCAGGTGGAATTTAGCCCAAGGATCAGTGAGGTTCTTGATCTTTTGAAAAGCAGTGAACCAGTGGCGTTGAGCTTTACTCCGATATTTCTCAGGAGCAGCTTTCACCTTCAAATAATTAAGATTGAGGGTGCCATTAGCCTTCGATAGCCTTCGCTGTCGTAATGACATAAGAGCCTTTGGACGATCATCAATCTTTCTCTGAACATTGTTGCTGTTTTCATTATCAGATTCAGAATCGGAGATATCAGTTATTGGAAACAGGAAAAAATTGCTTTCACTCTCATACAATGGCATCTTGGCAAAGGGATTCTTTGGTGATGATCTTTAGTATGTTATAAACGAACAATCAAAGTCATACTAGTTCAAAGCACTGTAAAATAGAGCCACTTATATAATCTGGGTAGAGGCTTACAGGTCATGTGATATTCAGAGTTATCTAACCTGTGACCGTGGAATATCATAGAGACTGAAACAGAAATAAAATACAAATTACTTTTTATTCATTTTATTTTTTGTTAAAAAAATCAAAATTACAATTACATTTTACCAGTAGAAACTTCTGGTTTTCAGCAAAGACGGGGTAAGCAGTTTCTTTTTGCAATGACCTACTTTTGATTTCTTTTTACATTTTCCCCATGGACCACATGTATATTTTTCTTACATATAAAAATATCCCCACATATCCCCCACCACCATTCCAGTCAATGGCAATTCTTAGGTAAGCAAAAGTTAAATAAATCAAGGCACAAAAGACTATCTAAAAAGCCATCAACTGTTCAATAGTCCAAAAATACATTAAATTCAAAAACTTTGCAGAGAAAGATCCAAGGCCCACAATGAATACCTCAGTGGTCCACTTGTAGCTGACCCCTGCTCTATGCAGTCATCTGACTTATTAGAGATAGTAGCCAGATCTCTCACAAATCACACTTTACCATCTTAAAAATGGGAAGACCATGGATAATGTAGTCCTGAATAACCTTAGAAAGACAATATTGTCACAGTGGAAAGCTTTTGATTATATGTCTGCTTGATCAGGGCTCACCAGATCTAATCAACATCAACAACTGGTTTGCAACTTTTGGTTAAAAAGGGACTATGTTGCACAATTTTGAGACCTACTTCAGTTGTTACTTTTTATCATAAATTCATATCTTAATAAAGGATTAATGCTCACTGCACAGTGAAAATCAAGTAAAAAGAGCAATAAAAATTAACTAAGGTCTCAATATAATACTAACTGAGAGTTTGAAAATATCTCATCTGTGGATTATGAGTTTAACAATAAAACCATACACCCACAATATATATTCCATATATTCAAAGCCATCATAACAGTATTGTAGCCTCTTCCATCACCCCATAACTGGGATTATAGTGTTCATATATATTTATTCATTGACAGCAATAAATACATTATCACTCAGTTCCTAGACTGTAAAGCTCTCAGGCCAAGCGTAGTCATGCCATAGGATGATACTGAATATAATGGCATTAAAAGAATTCTCTTTGAGAAGCCGTACACATTTACATTATTGGTTTTCCAAGTACTCTTGATTATGTAATTAGATATTATACATAATATAGTGTACTTTATATGATTAAGTACACTATATTAGTTCACTTTTGGTAACCCCATTAAAAAATTTCTACCATAAACACAATGCTAGGAATTTTAGAGACAGAAACACTCAATCATTAACACCTCCAAACTGGATTAGTAGTTTATTGATCCTGAAAAAACAAAAGATCAAGTTGGCTTGAAAAGTATTTGAACTCAGAACTTAAAAGAGCAAGATATCTTGTTTGATGCTTTAACAATTTTACCAATCCACTGCATTAAATAGCTATATCAATAATACCCTTAAGTATACATGTCACTGAACAATTGAACAAAGATAGCATATTACTTCTAAGGGTTAATGTAATAAGTTCCACTCCATTCAAAGCAAAAACATCACAATCACAAAGTTGAAGGGACAGAGTTATCAACTCAACAGAATATCAGACGAGCCAACCAAACCAAAACATTCACAGCTCATATACTGTCAACAGTATTACCCAATATACTGAACCTCTAAAATGATTTATCCTGTCTAGATAAGCAGTGCTGCTTTTCACTGTTGTAAGCAGTGGTAACATAATACAGTAGGTGAATGTGGTTTTAACATATGTCAGCATTGAATTCAAATCGTTCTTGTGCAGCTTTGAGAGGAATAAATAGGACCAGCTGACTTTCCCTGTATAATTCCACCTGATACGAAATCTTTAAGTATTGTCCATACAATCCACAAGAATTCACATTTTATGCTAAACTAATGGTATTTAGATTAAAGACTATTTGCCAACATGATGTGGCTGTCCTGGAATGGAAGATTGTTACTGCTGTTTAGCCCCAGGAAACATTGTTTCTAGCTGGCTATATGACAATATTTTTGAACAGGGAATCCAGCACAAAGCAACATCTGTGGACCGGTTTTGGGGTTATTGCCCTTTATCAATACAGAGTAGCTGCTTGGTTAGGTGGCACTGCTGAATTCCCGTTCGAAAATATATTGTTTTCAAAGTTTTCAGATTATTTTCTCAATTACCTATAGGCAAAGCAAGGCTGTGTGGTTACAAAATTTGCTCTGCAACTATATGGTTTCAAGTTTAAAATCCCACCACTCAAAATCTTAGGTGTCTTCAACCAGAACATCAAACTGATTAAAGCTTTGTGAGTATGGAGACTGTACATATGCCCAGTTTAAACACCAACACCAAGCTCTTGGATGCCTTCAACAAAGATCACTCTACTGTAAGCTTCAGAGCCAAGACTTTGGTCTTACAATAAAATCCTCCCTTTGGTTTTCCATTGTCATCAGTACCACACTCTTTCTGTCTCACCCATTAAAAAAGAAAATGCTTTGTGTTACTTTAATTTCCCAAAACTAGCCTTTGTAGCATCAATTCTCATATTTAGATATTAAACACAAATTATCTGATTCTCCTCAGTATTTCAGAGCTCTCCTAACTTATTTTTCTCAATATATTCTACTGTTAGAGGGTTAGATCTTTCAATATCACAAAGTATTACAGTTATTAAATAATAACAAAATGACAAAAGCAATTCTAATGTTTTGTGTAGAATGTCAACTGCTTAGCAATCAGCATCATACTTTGGCAGGGGCTCCCCACAATCTTTCTATTGGGGGTAGGTAGTCTACAGGTAGGTTGTCTGCAGGTAAGCTGAATTAAGTAATTTGCTTGAGAAAGATCCAGGAATTTGTTCTCTAAAATTTACCCAGTTCATTTTAGAAACAGAATTCAATATATTTATACCTGATAGTGGCAGTAATGATATTACTTCATATTTTTTAACATTGTTGTTCTTTATGGTATTTTTGTACCACTGGTTGAAAATACCCAAGTGTCATTATGTATTTCCTAGATAACCATTTTAATTTTCACACCATTCTGTATTCATTCACTAATATTGTGTGCATGGATGTGTATGTGTATGCATAAGTGTGTGTGTATGCATAAGTGTGTGTGCGTGTGTGTGTAAGCATGAGTAGGTGGGTATATGCATGGGTGTGTGGGTGTGTGTATGCATGGGTGTGTGTGTATGCATATGTGTATGTGTGTGGCTGTGTATCTCTGCTAATCATTTTAAATCTGGCTATACTGGTAAGACTGTTTCACTGATGAAATTAAGACTAAAAATACATCCAAGAGTTGTCACTGTACTACCAAAGATAATTCTCATTCCCTGCTATTTTTAATGTTTACTAATTTAAAATTTGTGGTTACCTCATCTGTTTTTCTGAACGATAATTATTAAGCTAATGGCTTTTGCTGCTCATGGGAGTAAATGTGAATAACAGTTTCTTAGCTCACTAACAGTGAGCTCCAACTTTACAATATATTTATAAATGTCAAAGTTTAATGAGCTATTCAAAATGAGAATGACAAGCTAAACTTCTGACATCAATGTGCCAAACCACATAGTTGTTATAGTGTCAACAAATTAAAGGATCAGCATCCTAACTCAGTAACCAAATCAAGGGTAGCACATGTGAAGTGTTTCTGTGACAACAATTAAATGATACATCATTAAAATTTCGCTTTAGACAATAAGAATTCAACACCTTAGACAAGCCAACTGAAACCTTGCATGTGTCTGTACATATGTGTAAATATTTGTACTTCTCCAGAAGCTACAAGCCATGATGCCATTTCTCTTGTCAACAAATCATCCACTGGATTTGCATCTTCAAAGACATACAAAATTTAAAAAAACCCTTCCTTGAAAAAAAAAAGGATTAGTAACAGGAAGGACATTCAGCTGTAAAACAACGTCACAATAATATAGTTGTCTGATGCTTGCAGAGAAAAGAAAGGACATAAAACAAATCTAGATACCACAATGAAATAAGATCCTTCCCTTCAAAACTTAGTTCCATGGAGAAGCTTATGCTATTGTAGTCAAATAGTCTTCATGATGAATCGCAACAATCAAGACTAAATGTTCCAAGTTCCAATCCTTTGAACAACAGAGAGAATTAGGACTGGATAAAACAAAATTTAATTGAACCTGGGTATGTAATTTTTTTAGCTCAAAGTTGCCACTAAGTGAACAGAACTATGACCAGGAGTGCATTCTAGCCAGTCCTAGCAGACTGTATTTTTCAACACATCCAGTCTTACTTTTTTAAAACTGTAGGATGTAATCTGAGAAATATTTGGGCCACTATTTCTCGTACATTGAATGACTACATAGAGGCTCCCTTACCAATTCAAGAGAAACGGAAAGTAAAATCAATTCTGGTGAGATCTGAACTGAAAACGTACAATACGAAAATCAATGCTGGCAAAGTATTTTAGGAGGACAAGAATTGGAGGACGAAGTGAGCAATTTACCCTCAAGTCTGTAAAATACAAATAAATAAAAACAGTTTAAACCGTAAGACCAAAGCAGCAATTTAATTTAAATTATATATCTTTGAATGTGAAGAATTAAACATTCATTATTTTAATCGCGGTAAATGCACCCGACAGATTCGTATACATTTGCAATTCTACCCCCAGTACTTAGGAAACGAAATCCTTTCTATGCAGTCAGCTAAAATATACTGAGCTGACAACAAATAGACAAAACAAAAAAATTTCTATTTTATGACTGCGTGGGGCAATGGGCTCAGTAGTAGTTTAGTGCCAGATCAACCCTTAAGTCAAAAATATTCCAGCCGTGACCATCACATCTAACATTCCGGCACAGTGGATTTAATTACATTATCCAACGTGTTCTTCCTCTTTTTTATGGCAATAGGGTCTTATCTAAGGGAGATTTAGTTACCTTTTCTAACACCACGCTAGAATTGTGGAGTGACCCACCTATGGCTCAATAATAGAATGTTGAATAGACTAAAATTGTTTACGTTTCTGAGTTTAAATCATGCGAAAATCGATTAGCTTTTTTAGCTGGGTAGAATCGATAAAATACGCATATGAAACATGCTGGAGTATAAATGTGGTGAATAACTAGACGAACATCTAAAGTCACGTGGATTTATTGACCACACAACTAGTTTTTCAATAGAAGAGTTTTTTTTTTAAATTTGCTTTCTTATTCATTGTTAAGCAAGCAATTTAATAATAATAAAAGGGAAAACAAGACAATGCCATGACCGATAACAAGAGTTCAAATGTTGCCAAATTCGATCTTGCCTTTCATTCTTCTGGAGTTCGGTAATGTAAAGTACGAGCGAAGTACTAGGATTAGTGTAATCTTGGCAAGCATATACAGTTCACAAACCCTTGTCCACAAACTAGTCTAGGCTGATGTCCTAAATGGCTTATCCATATTTGCAGCCTTATGCCAATGTTGAAATCAATATTTATATGAAACCAATACTTCAAGCGGTCGATGCAAACAGACAAAAATCTCCACTAAATAACCAGATTATATAATTGCATGCAGTATAATGCATGCAATTATAATCACATTCAAAATAAAGTAATTTATAATTATTATTGTTAATAATAAATTCATATTAATGATGCACAAAAACCGTTTGACGATTTTAAAAAAATATTCTCTTAAAATTACTTACTATTCTTACTTAAAATTTGAATGCACGGAATAAATTAAAACCGAAATTAAACACGTGTCAGTTCCTTTTTACAGTGAACATTAAAAAAAAATTATTTTTGGTACTAATTTTATTGACTCCGCGCGAGGAAAATGAGATCATCTTTAGCAGAATCGGAACACAGATGTGAAACAACGAACTAATGGAGTTCCTGTCAACTGACGTCTTCAACTCTCCTCCTGTTTACGACATAATACTGCACTTCAACATATGACACATCAATATACGCAAGCAATATGTTATGATTAATGCACAGATTACGATTAACAACTTATTTCCCTTCATTCTTACTAGTCTTTTTTTTATTTTTTATTTTGTTAGGGTACATATTGGATCAAAAAATCTTGGCAAGCACATACAGTTCAAAACCTTGTCCACCAACTAGTCTTTACCATACTGACATTTATGAACTTAGGCTGATGTCCTAAATCGCTTATCCAATGTGTATTAGAAGATGGATCCCCCCACACACACACCGAAAACCCTTCTAGCTTTGAAAACTGATATATATTCTAACATAATGCATGTGTTGCTCCATTCTTTTATAATTATTTTTAAAAATTGCTTTTTATCATTTAAACGATGTATATAAATTAGCTCGTGGAAGCCACAATGCAGAACATAAGGAACACAACATACCGTTTTCTATTTAACACATACAAACAAGTTAGTTAGCGAGTGCATGTAACTTTTGCAAGCCCTCCTGGAGTGATATAGCCAACTGCTCAGCAAGTTAAAAACAAAAGGAAGGGGTGGGGCACGGGAGGTGGCGCACCAGGATCGGGTGTGACTGCTTGTAGTTCGGTCCAGATGGACTATATGTAATCTGAACCTTTCCCCCCTTGTTTTATTTTATTTTTTTTACGGAATCCCACGTTTTAGGCTATGGAGATTCAGATTCTGAAAAATTTTTTTCAAAAATCTC
>NC_068985.1:51072480-51078942 GCF_001194135.2 Octopus bimaculoides
ACACACACACACACACACGAGTGGCTGCTGAAAAGTTCCTGGCTTTAAGGGTGTCGCGAAAAGCCTGGTTGGCGGCCCAAACTTTCGAGCTCTTTTACAGTGCTTAGAAAAACTGAAGGACCGCTGCAATAAGTGTGTGAATCATAGAGGAATATGTTCAATAAAATCATAATTAACTGATCCTCCCGTATTTTCTTTTACCCAAAGCCAGGAACTTTTCAGTATCCCTCGCGCGAGCGTGTGTAATTGTGAAGCAAAGACTAATTTCTTTAGTTTGGAAATAAAACATTTATGAAAGTGCTATAAGATGGGCTCGGGAGTAGGAGGACCGGAGAACATTGATACTACTCACCCCAGCCTTCGACATGTGGCGTCTACCAGCCAGTCAACACGGAAAAATACAAGCCGTTAAAAACTTTCTATTTACAATAACAAGTATTAAAAGATCTGGGTGGCAGCAGCCAGGATACATGCAGTTTTTATTTTCAGTAGACGAAAGGACTGGGGTGGGTGATGTCACGAAATAACAACAGAAAACCAGCTACAACTAACCGTCTATGTTTGTGTAATTATAAAAAAAAAACAACAACATAGAATTAAATATGTTTCTTCAATAGAGCAAAGTTGTAATCAAAGCGACTATTCCTCAAAATATGTATGCCAGCAAACACACTCGTTTACGAACATATGCTTCACGTCCCTCCCACTACACAATTATAAGTATTAAAACTTAAATTCCTCTTCTCATGGCTCTGGGTTCACGACACTTATGATATATAATTCAAACTCCTAAGACACAAACAAAATTACTTATAGCGATGTGTAACGCACTGTTGTTGATCCACATGGAAACTACAACTGAAGAAGTGAGCTATCTAAACACTAGTTTATTTAAATTGCCCTCCATTTAAAAACATCCAGAACGAGTTTTGTTGGGTTTTTTTAAAATCTAATTACTGCCATCAAATTGATACTTTCTACTTAAAGAGCAAAATAAAAATAATAGTTAGTTTAGGCAATAATCCAAATATCTGCTAAATGATCACATCAAAACCAAACAACCTGACTTGTATTTTGTTCTGAGAATAAAAAGAAAACATCTTTGCAAAAAAAAGAAAAAAAAAGTGATGATACAATCTAATATTATGCCTTAGCTACAAGACACGGGGAAGTTGTGGTGTTCATACCTTCCTCAACAACAAATCCAACAAGTAAATGCTATTTGTGAAACTTAAGTATGTAATGGTATTTGGCAACAGTTCTGCACCAAAAATACTCACCACTTTACTTGTCAGCAGAAGATCTGAAGTAAATAAACAGTGTCGGAGACAGCTCGAGGGAAATGCAGCGATACGTGTGAAAATGTTTTCTAACCATATAAAGCGAACTGAGTAGTTAGCTGACGGGTAGTAGCAAGTAGACACACGTGCTTGACAAATCAATATGCAGACACAGATTGTATACAAAGTGCATAACAGAACAAAACAAATCGTCACTACGAACTCTACTCGCAATATCAGTGAACCATAAGATATTATTTTGTACTTATGTATCAACTTTCGTTTGTCCGGGAGCAGTTACAGCCTGGTGGAGCCATACATCTTTTGCAAAGAAGGAACGTGTTAGATACATTGAAATAAAGACAGGATAGCCATGATTGGAATATTTTTCGATCATAGGTTTGCTTACTGGAATCTATGACTGGCTAAACAGCAACGAATAAAAGTTGTGTAAGAATGAAGCTAAATAATAACAGAAGTTGTGCAGGAGTAGAGCAAAACAACAGATACAAGTTGTGTGCATCAATTAACTTTAAAGCATAATGAGCACTGTTGTTGATTCACAATATCTAAAATTCCCCACAAATAGTTTCAATACAGTTTTGACAAAGATTTGGAAGAATAAGATGAAAGTTCTCCGGTAATGCTTGTTAATTAAAAAAATTGTCAGCCAAACCCCATAAAATATCTAAGCAGCTTATTAAATTGTCCTCAGTTTAAGCCTTGAAAGCGAGTTTTTATATTTTTAAAATTTTAATTACCATCATCAAATTGATGCTTTCTGCTTAATGATCATAAATAATACATATAAAGTTGATTCAGGCAATCGCCCAAAAATCCGTTGAATAATCAAAATCCAATGTCGAATAATTAGATAAACAATAGCAACTCTCCCCACCTTCCTCATATTCAAAATTGTCTAAATTTGTCGTAACTAAACGCATCTAATCTGATCAACAATTTACTTTTTTCGCAATAAGTAGGTGGAAGAAATAATAACTAAATAACAACACGTGTGTTTCCTAAGGACAATATATGTATAATTTCATTTTATTTGCAATCGCTTCTTAAAGCTAAATGAAGAAATGACCAAACAATGCCTTTTAAAACTTCTGTAAAATTAATATGGAAAAGGAAAAAAAAATCAACAAAAAAAAACAAAAACGATCTAGCATGAATTAGAGATACTGCTTTCAAAACAGCAATGAAAGTATCTTTTGACATATTTGTACTTTGGCTCTCAATGAAAATATTTATGAGTAGCAAAACAAAGTGGGTGGGCAACGTGATTGGTATCTAAATAATTGCAACCATGAAGATTAACGTTTGCAATTAATTAAAAACAGAATTAGCAACCAAGTTAGTTATTAATCGATAGAATTCGACGCAAATTATATTGCACTTGTAATCGTTTCGGGTACTAGCATGGCAAAGATTGAAAACATGAGCCAGCAAGGCAACCTCTAAATGATCGCTCAACCCTGCTAGAAATATTAGCCAAACTCCCTTAAATCACTTCCCTACTGTTCTAAAAGAAAATGGCTTATACAATATAGTCCTAAAATGATGAGATGGTCACGGTTGGAACGCACTGTCGTCCACCGATTCAATTATAGCTGTCCTGCAGCAAAACAATTACAAAGTTATGTTTATTATAATGTAAATTATTGCATCATTGAAAAAAAAAATCATTATTATATTGATGTTTATAGTATCACATTTCCAAAGACTAAGTCTTTAGATTTACTGATGTAATATTCTAAGAAATAATTTCATAATGTCTATTCAGACCTTTAACTGGGTTGAGTTTGTTTTACCAACATCAGCTAGTAAAAACAGACCCAAAAAACCGTCCCTTCTCCAGATGACATAATGAATGAAGGGTGTTAATGGTCTCACCAAACCAAATAAATGTTGCATAAGGAATAAATTTGCATTTTATTCTAGGTGGTTGAACTATTCTGAACAAAGAGAAATTGCAAAGCATGTCGATTATATATATATATATATATATATGACATGACCAAACAAGAGAATTCATTCATAACTGAACAGCAAAACAGATTTTGGTTTCTTATTACGTCGTAAGATTAGACGGAATGAAAGATGCTGACGAACAAACATTTTTTTTTTAACATTACATACTTTGTTTATTAAACAACAAAATTCATTTTCTGAGAAATTAGTAGGGCTATTTAAATCAAATTCAGTATTTACCAGTAATCATCAGCAATAATGTTGTTGTTGTTATTACTACTACTACTACTACTGTTATCACTCAAGGAACAATGGAAACAGCATTTGAAATCGACGTGAAGTGAACTCAAAATAAGTTAAGATGAAATATCTTAGGCATTTCTCCTCGAAGACACCTCACTGGACTGAAAGTTCACAAACCCGATTTAAAAGAAAAAAAAGGTTTACGAAAAAGAAAATTTTAAAATTGTATTAACCAAATTGGTCAGTCCTGGATCTGCTTTCTATGATGCGAGGAATTTATATTCAGTAGAAACAGGTGGAGATAATACAATAATCGAGTATAAATAATGTTATGAAAGGAATAAAGGTAGTGTGGTTTTCGTGCACAAAATTTGATATACAACACACACGTATGCTTCTCAATCTGATTGAGTGAGCGAACGTATTCATCTCTGAGGTTCCAAACCTTTGGACTACAGGTCTAAAAGCCCTTAACCGCCTACTTACCCGACCCAATAACCTAATAGGTAAGTAGGCAAATGACTAGAAAAACAGTTTTGTTTTAGTTAACCCCAGTAAGGGTTGTTATGGAAACGACAAACTTCCTGGCGGTTTCCATTAACTGAATTTTATTATGTATTTGTCAATCCCAAGCAATAGTAGAAAGCACTTGCCTAGGGTTTCATGCAGTAGGATCGAACCCGTAACCACGTATTTGCTAAGCGAGCTTTTTAACAACACAGCTATGCGAATACCTGCACGAAATGTTTTCCAACATTATTTCATAACGAATCTCTGGCACAAAGCCAGAAATTTTCGGAACAGTTTAATTGATTACCTCAACCGCTGTACTAGACTATCACTTTATTTTATCGACCCCGGAAAGATGAAAGATAAAACTGATCTCAGCAGGATTTGAACATAACAAAACATGACACTTACGAATGGAGTCCTAAACGCAGCCGCAGGAGAAATCACTAGCAGTAGCCTTGAATAGGAAGTTAAATGATGTCCTTAAAATGATTTTCTCTTTTATTTCTTGCTAAGTAAACAGTTTTTCGGATATTGAAGAGGTCGACCTTGATATTACGATCGGAAGATTTGTACAATACTATTTTTGATTAACAACAAAATCCTCGAAGTTGATTAATGTCAAGGACGAACAGAAAATAATTGTGTCGTTTTCCTTTCTTTTCTTTTGTATTTAAAAATTTTTTTAATAATAACAACAAAGAGTGGAAGAAAAACCGTTCCTGGTGTCTACAGACACAATATCGAAGACTTCACGACAATCAAAACTCTGGCTGGTTTGCTATTTTTCTCTGCGAAGGTCTCGACTTGAAGCAGTGTTGCGCCCATAGCCTGCTTGATATATAAACTGCTTGCTTGCCAGCCAAAAAGTAGGCGGGGACACCAATCTTGTATGCTTGTTATGGTTACGTCCTTTTTAAAAATAGTCTCTTTTCAAAGATGAAGGAATTATTTTGTTTTCAGGAAGCTCTGAAATTCCTTTCGACTGTAGTAGCAATAGAATACGCTGATATCGTCCCATCAGTGAGAAAGGACGAGAGAGATAAAAGAGCTGTTTGTAAGCACGGAGTAGCGACATGAAATCTGGGTAGCGACGAAGTAAAGGCGTCGTGTTGAAATAGGCGAGATAGCTGACCAACGGAAGCACAAGTTAATACTTTGGGAATCCACAAGCTGAAAATTGCTTGTGTTTTCCCTGAATGAAAAGTTACTACTGACTCTCTAGACTGAATAATATTTGTATAAATTTCTACTTCAGCAAATATTATTTCGTAAAGCAGGAAATATTTCCAAAGACACGTACACTTCCGAACACCATATATATATATATACAGCTATATAAACATGAGCATGCGCATCAGTTTAAAGATATAACAACAACACCCCTCTCTCTCTCTCACATAGTTTCACACCCAATTTCTCTCTCTCTCTCACCCTTCCTCTTTCTCGATCTTTCTAGATCCTTCTCTCTCTCACCCTTCCTCTTTCTCGATCTTTCTCTCTCTTCTTTCTTTCTTTCTCTTTCCATCCGCCTCTATTCATCACTACTCACACTCTTTGTTTGTTGTTCCCTCATACTCTGTGTTCTCTCTCTCTCTCTCTCTCTGTATCATTCTTTTTCTTCTTTCACTACTGTTTTTTCCATTTGATACTCTTTGTTGTTACCTTTCTCTCTCTCCCTCTCTCCCTCTGCCTCTTCTTTGTCTCATCTTTCACTTACACTAACACATGGTACAAACAAGCGGACATTTATAATACATCAACGATCACGTTCTTTCTGTCATACTATTTATCAATTAAATATAAATTAGCAAAGAGAAATAACTCAGAGTAGTTAATGGTATGTATATGGACAACAAAAACAAACAAGAGTAAGCAAAAATTTTATCTTGTATATGATTTAATAAACCCTTATTCATTATAGTTGTTCAAACATATGCAAATATATGCTCCTGATTTATTTCTCTTAGCTCCTTTACTTTGCATTTATGCAAATTTCTCAGGTCATTATTGTGTTCTCTCTTTTCATTAGTCTAAGTATCTCATCTGCTGAGAAAGGTAGGAAAATTATTGTGCTACTGGCACCATTTGGAGACAAGTACACGTAAACACCTGTCCTCTTATTTTTACTAGTTTCAGCCATTAACCTGCGGCCATGCTGGGTCACTTCCTTGAAGAATTTTAGTCAAACGACTGGACCCCAGTACGTTTTTTTCTTTTTTAAAGCCTGATACTTCTTGTATTGGCTCTCTTTGCCGAACCGCTATGTTACAGAGACGTGAACACGCTACACTTGCTATCAAGTGGTGGTGATGGACAAACACAGACACAAAGACACTCGCATATAGATATATACGTGGTCTGATCAATAAGTATCTGGACTGTTGCCATAGTAACGAAGCTAAAGCACGCAGAGTAAAGCTGCATGGCACAGATTGACCTTGAACTCTGC
>NC_068985.1:51082149-51090699 GCF_001194135.2 Octopus bimaculoides
TGATAGGATTAGTAATAAAGATGGGGAAAAAAGAGTGAGAGCAACTGATGGATAACAAAAGAGATGGCTGATGGTAGGTAAAAGCAGCAGATGTCAATGAGGATTCTCTTGGGAGAAAAAGAGTGACAGCTAGCAATATAGATGGATAATGATAGGAGGTACTGGATATGAACTGAAACCATGGCATCCCTATTACATAAGCATTGTGATAGATGACAGAGTAACAAAGGATGATGGAAGGGAGATTGAATATGGATATACCATATACACTCCCCTGTTACATGGCTTAGTGAATTGGTGAGAGGGTGAATGATAAATGAGACAACATCAGAAAGAGCAATATATGCAGACTTAACTGGAATATAAAGGGCAGACAAATCACAAAATGTGCAGAAAACAGCTTCCGTCACATGCCAGGGATAAAAACTAGAAGTAGCTGATAGTTTCCATTACCTAGGTGACCAAGTCAGTAGCAGGGGTGGATGTTCTGAGAGCATAGCTGCTAGAATAAGAATCGCCTGGGCAAATTTCAGAGAGCTCCTACCTCTGCTGGTAACAAAGGGCCTCTTGCTCAGAGTAAAAGGTAGACTGCATGATGCATATGTGTGAACAGCCATGCTATATGGCAGTTAAACATGAGCTGTGACTGCTGAGGACATGCATAGGCTTGAAAGAAATGAAGCTAGTATGCTCCACTGAATGTGTAATGTCAGTGTGCGTACATGACAGAGTGTAAGTGCCCTGAGAGAAAAGTTGGACATAAGAAGCATCAGATGTGGTGTGCAAGAGAGACAACTGCACTAATATGGTCATGTGTTACATATGGATGAGGACAGCTGTGTGAAGAAGTGTCACACTCTAACAGTGTAAGGAACCAGTGGAAGAAGTAGACCCAGGAAGAACTGGGATGAGGTGGTGAAGCACGACCTTTGAACCTTGGGCCTCACAGAGGCAATGACAAGCAGCCGAGAGCGTTGGTAATAGGCTGAGCTTGAGACGACCCAGCACGCTGAGTGAGATTGTAGTCATGGCCTATGCCAATGTCGCATAACCGGCCCTTTTAAAAGTGCCCTTCAATTATCTGGCAATATGCTGTGCTTGAGAAGACCTGTTGAGTCAAGTAAAATCGTTGTCATAGCCAATGCCAGTACCACCTGACTGGCACCCATGCTGGTAGCATGTAAAAAGCACTATTTGAGCATGGTCAATGCCAGTACTGCATGACTGGCACCTGTGCCAGTGGAATGTAAAAGGCACCCACTAAAGTCTCAGAGTGGCATCCAGCTGTTGAGACCTTGCCAGATCAGATTGGAGCTTGGTGCAGCCTCCTGGTTTGCCAATCCTCAGTCAAACCGTCCAATCCATGCCAGCATGGACGTTAAACAACGACGAAGATGACGACAAGGAGTCACCTGCTGGCTTATTCCTCAGTGGATTCTCCTTGTTGCTTCAGTGATTTGAGAAATAACACAAAGATTGTACAAAATTGCATAAAAAAGTGGAAAGAATTAATTCATGAAATGATAATTTCTGACATAGGCACAAAGCCAGAAATTTGTTGGAAGGGGAACAGTTAATTATATCAACATCAGTTCTCAAGTGGTTCTTTATGTTATTGACCCTTGAAAGTGAAAGGCAAAGCTGGCTTTGTTAGGATTTGAATTCAAAATGTAAAAAGCCAAAACAAATACCACAAGGCATTTTGCTTGCTGCTTTAACAGTTCTACTAATTCACCGATAGCATCACAATAATACTACACTGAAATAAATATTAGGGACAAAATTATCAATTTAGAATCCTTTACAGCGGTGTCCAACATGCCTGCAGTCCAATGATAGAAATTAGTGAAACAATAAAAGAATTAGTAAAACACACACACACACATGCACAGAGTGACACAAACAAAAAGGAAACAAGTGTACACACACACACACACACACACACACACACACACATGCATAATTCAAAAGTATACAGTCATACATTCAGACACAATTACTCACACACACCTGCACAGAGAAATACACCAAAAAGAAAGTACGCATGCACACACACACACACACACACACACATTCCACTGTTATTTTGTTCAATATTGTGGTCATTTTTTCATTTGATGTTTCTTCACATGTTTTTATGTTACTAAATTTTATGAGAACCATGAGAATGGTTAAAGAGAACAGATGGGAAATTATAATATTGATTAGAACAAACCATCATATTTGTTTGAGAAATGTTATAAGCTCACAGCTGGTTAATTGAATGACTATGAACTACTTGTAAAAATTCAGTGGTTTTATATCCTGTCACTAGTATTTGTCTTTCATTTATCTCTTTACTGAGGAGTTGAGTATGTTATCAATGACCCTTTACAGGGCCTCTGAGACATGTGGGAGGGATGGAGAGGGAAAAGTATCCTCAGATTAGAGATCTGGCCCAAATGCTCACAGCAGAGTGAATTCCACTAAAGGTACACAAAGTGCCTGGTAGTGGTATTAAACCGGCAATGGAATGATTAAATCTACCACCCAAGTAGGTTATACTGGAATTTGAACTCAGAACACAATGAGTTAAAGCAAATACTGCAAGGCATCTGTTCTAATGCTCTAATGTTTGTGCCAGTCCACCACCTTAGACTGGTGCATTATTTATTGACTTTGGAAGGATGAAAGGCAAAGATGACCTTGGTATGATTTGAACTCAGAACACAAAATGCCAAAACCAATACTGAAAGCATTTCATCAGATGTTATAATGACTCTTCCCATTTACCAGATTTGTTGTATGTCTATGTTGATAAAAATGCTTAAATTCTAATGAACCAACCACATATCTACATATTAGGGAGAATCGCAACATTTGAGTGTTTTGTAGCTTGTGGTTCTGAGTTCAAATTCTGTTAAGTATGTGAGCCATAATGTAGACAACAGCTTGCTTCAATAAAAGTAAACTAATATAGGATTCACTCACCAGTCACTCACTCTGTTAGAAATAACAGCTAGATATCCCTCAAAACTTTATCATAATAAAAAAAGAAAAAGACATTTTAGTCCTAGGTATATGCAAAAATTATATGGTCATGGTTGGAATGCCTTTAATCACAGATCTGTTCAATCAGATATGCTGGAGCTAAACAACAGCAGCAACTGCCATCACCACCACCACTACTTCAAAATATAAACAAGTTTAATAAAACAACAAGTAAATTCTTGTAGTGCCACTTATACTTCATATAAATGCAAGCCAGTCTACATGGCCATTTGATCTGATAAGAATAGCAGTGAAATTTCACTCATAACACATCCTATGTAAAAGGAGTCCTACACATTCTACAACTTTCACACACAAACATGTATGACTTGGCTACATGTATCATACTTTTGTGTCTTAAGTGCTCATGTAGTCATTAGTAGAGCAGACACAGACACACTATTGACCCTCTTACTCTTGATCAAACAGGTTATCCATGATTATAACAGCAGCAGGTGGAGAAGGCTACACCAGCACTGGGTTGGTACTTTATTTATTGACACTGAAAGGATGGAAAACATAGTGGACATCAGCAGGATTTGAACTCAGTGTGCAGAAAGTTGGAACAAATATTACGATGCATTCTATCTGACACTCTAACAGCTCTGCCAACCAGTTGTTTTTATTCTAGGTATAGAATACCTGGAAAATAAAACAAAATGATCATCAATGCTTTTCATCATAGATATAGTTGAACAACAACTGATTTATTGAATTACAATAAATTTTATTTTATTTTTTTATCAGTCTCTGATGCCAGTTTATTCTTATATTTTAAGGGTTTAATCTGGAAGGAGGAGCTGTGTTCAGAGTCTTCTCAAGTCCTTCAAGACTGGTGAGATTGGTGTGGTTAATCTTCCTTTTAAATAACTAGTTACAAGCAGAGAGGGTATTCTGGAGGCTTGATGTTTGTAAAAGGAAGGGCTGGGTGCACTAGTTACTACAGGTGGTGAAGGATAGCAGTGAGAAGAGGCAAAATGGTCTCTGGGGAGCAGATGACACAGTAAAAGCAATAGCAAAGGCAGAGAAAAAGAGTGAGAAAAATGTCAGCTCATCTGTGATCCAGAGGTTAGAGAGTTTTGGCATACTAATCAGTTAGATGGGTTTTTTAATGCAGTTCTAGAATGTCTGAATGTGTAATAAATGCAGCAGCCCAGATGAAGCTGCAATACTTCATTTATTAGAAATGACACAGCGTCGCACAATAAATGTAAAAGATCACTGAATTATCAGTCAAAACTAGGATAAGAATAGAACGTAAGACATTATTATGAAAAAAAAACACTCTAATGTAAACAATGTTAACAGAAAACGGTTGACAGAATTAATGAAAGGCATGTTTTGTTGAAGAGGAACAAAAGTGTATCAGTGCAAGAAAAATTAAAGGTTGCTGTGTATACCTAGGTCATCCCTAAGAGAGGAGACTGCATATAATGACTGAGACAGTGAGGGTTTAAGTTTACTGTACTTTTCACATGACCAAGTGGTCTTTTATTTTGAGCATTTTTAATTCAATGTCTAAGTGGTCTATGTTCAATCTCTGATGAAGCATAATGTGTTGTTCTGTGTTTTAAATATTTATTAAAAACACTTTCAAAAGAAATTAGATGGAACCACTTCCACCAGGAGACAAAAATAAATTCACAATGTTCAGCATGATAATCAGTAATACAAGTTGTTTTTGTACCAGCATGGTTATTTGAACTGCAAAAATGTCATAAAAGTCAAGTCTCCATAAAATCACACCCTATGCCAAAGAAGAAGGTGAAAGAGGAAAAGGAAAAGGAGGAGAAGGGGGATTTAAAGAGTCCCAGAAACACTACATCTAAAATGGAAAAAACAGGGAGGGTCCCAACTGGAAGTCTTTAATAGATTTCCTCAATCAGTGCTGGCTTTAGCTAAACAACACTAATATATATGTTAGACTACATACAGTCAATAAATTAATTGTAGGTGCTTCCAAATACACATCTTATAAGGTAATATATATAAGAAGAATACAAGCCCAGATGACATAGCTGAAACAGCCAGCATGATAAAAAGAAAGGCCAATAGCAAACACAACACACGACATAATATTAAATCCAACATCAAGTAACCAAAAGGAAACTGGTTTCATGAAACTTTGTTTGTGTGGTTGAAAAAGGGTGAAAGCTAAGTTTTAATGTATGCAGTTAATTATTTTGACTGCATGCATAATGAATCTATCTTGGTTCATTGAGTGTACAGGACTTGAAAGATTCCTTGCATTCTCTCTTGTCGGCTAGTATACTGGAAATAAAAGTTATCAGCTGAAATACTTGGATACTTGCTTAAAGAGTCCCCTAATCTATCACCATATTTTGTGGACCTTGATGGATCCATTTTATTTTTGTTGGTAACAAGAGGAACAATATGAATTCATAACATACAGAGTTGAAACAGATGATGTAACATTCTGTTAATCCACCATCCTGACTGGAAATTTATTTATTAACTCTTAAAGGATGAAAAGCAAGATTTGAACACAGAGTGGAGAGAGCATGAACAAATATCACAAGGCATTCTGTCCAATACAAGTAATTTACTGCTTTATACCATGCTCATATTTATATCATATCTATACCATACTTATCAAGATATACAATAGCTCTGCTATGCTGAGGAGCATACTGCATGCTTTGAGATGCAGTGGCATACAATGTTTCAGTCTGGAGACATTATACAAACTCCACTGTCTAATTTATTTTTTCATACCTGCAGATCCACGGGAGGAGGATAAAGGAAACTCAGTCAGGATATGACAGTTGCTCACTCTCTGTTCCTCTGTACTTATCATTGGTGTACATTTCAGGATAATGTTTATGGTTAATGAGGCCATTAATATTGTTGATATTTTTGTGTGAATGTGTATTTTCTTATGTTTGTCTGAACCAAATAGGATAGATAGTGTTTCTTTTGGTAATGATTTCATAGTGGTATATTATGTGTGGAATGTTTCATAGTGGTATATATGTGTGGAATGTTTGAATGCGATTTTTTTTTAATGGAGTGGCAGAAACTGTGAAGGTTAGAACCACAAATTTTTTGTTCTTTGTAGTTTAATTTGGGGAGACTGGGGATCCAAGAAATGATGGCATAATCCATGCTGGGTCTAATGTACTGTTTGTATACCATCGTTGTTGTATTTTTCACTTGGCTGTGCATCATTTCGTTTTGTTTATTACGTCTTCCATGTTTATGGTGAGCATTGTGAAGATGTTGTCATGCAACACTTAACGCTTTTGTTTTGCTCTGTGTGTGTGTGTGTGTGTGTTTTATGTTTATGTTTTGAATGTGATGTTTGGCAGTATTTGATGTTGTCTGGTATTACATTAGGAAGTAGAATTATAAATTTGGCAATTGTGTTGTTTTAGAATCAGATTTCTCAGTGATTGATAGACAGTTGGAGTAGTTGTGCTGCTGTATCTGCAGAACATGAACAGCAGGGGGATATGAATGCACTGTCATCTGCATACAAGCTGTGTGAATGTTTAGAATACTTTTTTTTTTTGATGGTTGGATGAATTTTGAAAGAGATTTGACTGATAATTTTAGAAGAGTGTGCAACTATATAGAACATTAGGTAGTACAGCTTGTTAAAGCAAGAAGTTGCTGAATTGTAGAAGAGTGGCAAAAAAGAGATTCATTTGCTAGTTGTGTTGAGTTCAATTCTTAGTAGAAGATTTGTTTTTTCAGCTGTCTGCTTAATACTACAGAAACTAAATGTAAGAAATGAACCAATCCTATGACTTTGAAACCAGAAGGATAACATAGAGTGTGTGTGTGTGTGTGTGTGCGCGCGCGCACGCATGTGTGCCTGCGCGCCTGCACGCCTGCATACGTGTGTGTGTATGTGAGTATTTGTGTGTATTTTGTGTGTGTGTGTATGTATATATGTATGCAGAAATGTATGTATAAACATATGTATGTACATACATATGTATGTACACATACATGCATGGTTATCATCATCATCATCATCATCTTCACCATTTAACATTCATTTTCCATGCTAGCATGGCCTGAATTTTTTTTAAGGATCTGGTGAGTCCAAGGACCATATTGTACTCCAGTGTCTGCTTTGGCATGGTTTCTATGGTCGATGCCCTTTCTAATGCCAGCCACTTTACTGAGTGTACTGGGTACTTTTTCATGCCACCAGTACTATCGAGCTCACCATGCAGCTCACAAAAGTATAATCCCTGAAGAAGTAGGGTCAGTAGCTTTATACTATTTGATGAAGGGTTAAATTATGCAAGAAGGGTCAATACCAGAGCATGTTTTGTAGAAAAGCTGTATGGTTAACATGTACCCCACAACATAGACTGGCAGTTAATGACTTCAGGATCAGGGCTAAATGGATGCCCAGAAGACGACCAGTTTGGAGGAGAAGGGTCTGGAAGCTTAAAGATCCTGCGAATGGACAGAGATTTAGAGACGTATTACTCGAAGCCTTTGATGAAATAGAAGGGGATATAGCTTCACACGATGTGGAAGACAACTGGGGGTTTCTACGGGACAACCTGCTGAGGACCACTGACCAGATCTGTGGATGGTGCGAAGTCCCCTCTCCACCTAAAATAAGGTGGTGGTGGAACAATATTTTAAAATATAAAATTTATGGAGAGTTAGGGCTTTAAATGAACAAACATCAGACTGGACATACAGAGTAAAAAATCGACGAATTGCAATGGGTAATGCCTGGGAGAAATTTTGAAAGGATGTAGAATAAATAGAAGAGAAAGAAAAGAAGAGAAAAAGTAGTAGGAGAGACAAAATAGTAGAAGAGAAAAAAATATTGAGAGGTGAGAGAAATTAATGTTCAGTTGGCTGGACTTCCCATCCAAAACAGAATTCCATTGGATTTGGAAAACAAAGCTATCACCTTCAACTGAACACCAATGCAGGATGCTTGTTTGAATTAGTTCACTTTGAAAACATCATGAGTGATAGACCTTTGTTGAAATTGCAGCGACTAGGATGTATAATTGCATACAGAGCAATGTGCAGTCACTGCAGTCAAAATATATGTAGGTCAGTGTTATATATCTTGTAGCAAACTTTTTGATAACAAGTTTTGGGTGTGAATAAATCTCCACTCTGCTCTTGGCTATCAATTACATATTCTACAGAATATTTGCAGTTCTGAATAGGAGCATGGAACTACCCAATGAGTGAAGCTCACAAGTATCAATATCTCTTTTAAGCTTGAGTACTATGTATATATATATTTGGCATTAAGAAGGGCATCCAGCTGTAGAAACTTTGCCAGATTAGATTGGACCTGGTGCAGCCTTCTGGCCTGCCAGTCCTCAATCAAACCATCCAACCCATACCAGCATGGAAAGTGGATGTTAAACAACAATGATATAGACAATATATATGTATATATCTATATATATATATATATATATGTGCATATATGGGTGCAGGACATCACAAAATGTAAACAGCATGAAATACGAATGTATATATATATATATATATATATATATATAT
>NC_068985.1:51091248-51105388 GCF_001194135.2 Octopus bimaculoides
ATATATATATATATATATATATATATATATACACATACACACACACACATATATATATATGTATGTATGATATAAGTTGCTCTGGTTAGAGATACTACACTTGATGACTGGCATGCTACTCTTTAAATGACAAGGTGGACAGGCATCACTGACCCTCATTCATCTTTTAGTCTCTGGCATGTGACTCCCAGCACCATCTCTTGATAAATCACTTCAGCTGGTAGATAAATGTGAGTGGGTGGTATTTACAATGTACCACTGGGCAAATGACTTTTATTATGAAACCACTGGCTATGTTGGAAAAAGATCCCAGACTATACTATAATGTCCTTGCATTCACAACCAAAGTAAACCTCCTAACTGGAAGTTATCAGTTGTGATCAAACATAGAAAAAACTTGGCTTCCTTAGGATCTCATGCTCAAGATACATCATATGATAAATGAGGAAGAAATGAAAAAATAACTCTAAACTCTATACCAGATAGTTCACAGCCCAGATTAATGATGGCCATGACATCTGTCTTTCACCAGGTCGGATGTGATAAACATGCTATTGGGGACCCATCAAAAAATATTTATGGCATCATGATTATCACATGGAATATATGAACCCTGAATCACAATGGGGAATCTAAAAGCACTCACATAGGAGATAGAAAGGTACAGATGGCACCTCCTCACATTCTGTGAAACCAAATGATAAAATACTGGGGAAAATAGACTGAAGAAGGATATGTATTCTACTTCAGTTGAGAGGAGAATTACACTTCAAATTATGTAGGATCCCTAGTTAACAAATTCATCAAGAACATTGCATAGACTGCCAACCAGTGTCAAGTAGGATCATTTCCATCTGCCTACAGGTAAAGCCTTTCAACATTACAGCAGCACAAGTCTGTGCTCCAACTGACTATGATAATGAACGGGGTGAAGTTATTTAAGATGTCATCAATAAGACAGATAAAGGATATACTTATCATTCAAGATGACTGAAATGTTGAGGTAGGGAATGATGTGCAAGGTGACTGGGGGAATTCTATCAGCCCTTCATGTGATGTAATTTCAAAGGAGAAGGGAGTGTACCTACTGGAATTTGTCAGATATAACAATATGGTGCCACAATTACCTTTGATAAGCACAGAGTATCTCATATATAGACTTGTCATACCCCCAACAGATTACACTACTAAATCGACTCTATCTTAACACAAGGACAGTACAAAACTAGAGTAAATAAAGAAAAAACAAAAACATTCCCAGAGCAAATATAGATAGTGATCATGATGTTACGATGAAATTCAGGGTGGGGTGTGCTTGAAAGGAATCAGCAAGCCGAAAGTTAGCTGGTTAAGATTTGATACCACAAACCTTAAAGACCTGGCTATCTCTGAAGAACAATTAGTGGAAAATTTGTATCACTACTCCTCCTCAAAGAAGACCTTGAGACTGCAACATAACAAGTTCAGATGCTATGATGACAGAGATGGAAAGTGAGGTTCTGGAGAAAGACCATCACAAATCCAAACAATAGACTACAAATAAAATATTGAACATATGTGTCAAAAGAAGGATAAGAAAAACAACAGGGGAAAGAACAAAAGATAGGATAATCGATTAAGGAAGAAATAACATCATTATCAACAACAAAATCAAACTTCTGCATGCACTTGTACTTTCCATCTTGTACTCATGCATGACATGCATTCTCTCAGCATAGATTCAGAGTAAGATATAGGCATGGTAAATGAGATACTGCCACGACATCTTAAGTATTTTGTACCAGGACCACATTACAAATGAGTTTGTGAAACCATTAGCACTGCATTGGTTCTCATGAACATTTTCTCACAATGGTGAAGAAAAGAAAGCTAAGATGGTAGGGTCATATAACAAGATCTAATAGCCTTGCAAAAACTATTCTTCAAGGAACAGTGGAAGGTAAAAAAAAAACTATAAATGGGTAGAGGAAAAGATGAACAAACAACATCAAAGAATGAATGGGAAATTTGTTGGCAGTGACCCAAGCTGTGGCCCACTTAAGAGAGAGATGGTGATTACTGGTATGCAATTTGTCACAATGGGATTCCTATGACTCCATTGGTAGTTAAGGGACAAATACAAAGACATGACATACACATATATATATTATGAATGTATTTATGTATGTACATGGACATATGTCTGTGTTGCTGTGGCTTACAGCTGGTCAACTCATAGAAACTTCTAGTTATCCCCTATATTATCTAGGACTTCTCTAAACCATGTCTAGCAGAGAAATCTTTCAGCTTCCTTATCTTCTTTTTCAGATTGTCGTGTGTCTCAAGGCCCACGTGGCTCTTACTCTGAAGTCACTAACCTTATTTTGAATGAGTTAATGTTGACCGGTACAGTCTTCTCTGGGAAAGAATTTGCATTTACCATTATCTGTTTATTCCATTTCTGGTGAATACGTATCCTGTCTGGCTGGTGATAGGAGATCAGATGGCTGGCCAGTTTCCTCAACTTAGCATTGCAAATACTTAGGCTATTTGCATCCCAGGGATCCAAGAGCCTTGAGTTAGCTTCATTCTCCTTATGCCCCATTTCTCTTATCATATCAATAACTTCCATATATACTAGAGTAGCCATCATGGTGTTGCCCAATATAGTCATTAAAGTCATCATTAATGATAACAATGATTCTGTCATTTGTTTTAGAGGTGGCTCACAAGAGGGCCTCATAGTTACAATATCTTTGTTCATCTGTGAGTCCTGATTCTGAGTCATGTGTACTACAATGTGAGCTACCTGGTTAAGAAGTTTGCTTTGCAATCATGTAGTTTTTAAGTTTGGTTCCATTAAGTGACAGCTTGAGCAAATGTCTTCTTCTATGGCTTCAAAATGACCACAAATGCTTGGTGAGTGAAATTATTAGTTGGAAATTTGATGAAGTCCTCTCTGTATGTGTGTGTGTGTGTGTGTGTGTGAACGCTTGTATGTATATGTATGTGTGTTTGATTGTATATGTCTGTTTCTATTTTTATATTGACACCACTTAAAAGACTCTTTGTTTATGTCTCTTAACTTAGCAGTTTGTCAAATAAGTTGTAAGATCAATCTGTTCAACAAAAATCCTTCACGATGATGCCCCAGCATGGCCATAGTTCAATGAATGAATGAAACTGTTAGAATAAAAAAAATAATAAATAAATAAAACTTTCTGATAAAAGCAGATCTTACAAAAGCAGATCTGGTTCTCACTCCACCTGAATAGTTAAACTCAGGGAACACAATGAAAACAAAGCATTTGTTATCTCATGGCAAGTTTTAGTTTAGAGGAGTTGTGAGAAGATTGCACTGACCTAAGAATTGCACTGAATTACTTCTATTTTGACTGCAAACTTAAGAGGAAAGAAAGAGATAGAAAAAGAGAAAGGAGGAAGATAGATGAGTAGAGAAGCAAGAGCATGACCGAAAAAGAGAGAGAGAAAACAGTGATAAAGGGAAGTAGGAGAGAAGTAAACAGTGTTCCACAAATCTACATAGAAAATGTGCAGGTAGCTTTGAGGACAACACAAAACTTTATCTCTCTAAAAATAAGTTGGCTGACAATATTGTCTGCTGCAGCAGATAGCAACATTTATGTATATATGTTGATATCATCATCATTATGATTGTCATGATCATGATCAACACCACCACCACCACCACCACCATCATCATCAACATCATCATTGTTACCATCATCATCATCATCATTCTATGTTAGTCTTTACTTACTTGCATTGAGTTGGGCTGAATAGTATGTAATGTGTGGGTGTCAGTGCGGGAGCATGTATTTAAAAACATAACTGATATCTAGTTTTACAAGTTTCAGTATTTACATACAGTTAGTGTGTATGCACTGAATAAATTACTCAATAATTGCAGAATCAAAACAATATCAATGGTAACTGTTTAGTTCAATATTTTCCTGATACTGGCATCCCAAACTGTTTGGAGAAGCCAGTTTAGGCAAAACTTCAAAGCATACTATCAATATATATAGGCGCAGGAGTGGCTGTGTGGTAAGTAGCTTGCTTACCAACCACATGGTTCCGGGTTCAGTCCCACTGTGTGGCACCTTGGGCAAGTGTCTTCTACTATAGCCTCGGGCCGACCAAAGCCTTGTGAGTGGATTTGGTAGACGGAAACTGAAAAGAAGCCTGTCATATATATGTATATATATATGTATGTGTGTTTAGGTGTCTGTGTTTGTCCCCTCACCAGCGCTTGACAACCGATGCTGGTGTGTTTACGTCCCCGTAACTTAGCGGTTTGGCAAAAGAGACCGATAGAATAAGTACTAGGCTAACAAAGAATAAGTCCTGGGGTCGATTTGTTCGACTAAAGGCGGTACTCCAGCATGGCTGCAGTCAAATGACTGAAACAAGTAAAAGAGTATATATATATATATATATATATATATATATATGTATACACACTTCAAAATAGTTAGAGAGAAAGAAAAAGTCATACTTTTTCGTTCACTATTTAACATGCTTCTAAACTTGTCGGGGCTGAAGGCAGCAAATTATATATTTATATATATATGGATAGGGAGAGCAAGTGTATGTTTAGCCATCACTTGTACATGTAACTTGGTAGCTTGTAACATGCTTTTCCTAGTTGTTTTAAATAATTATGTACTTGTGACCCTCAGCCCTGTCATTCTTAACCTAGCAGGAATCAAAGACGTGACAACTGGGGAGAGAGAGATAGAGATAGAGGGAGAGTGTCACCATCAGTTGGCTGGTACTCATTATCAGCAGATTAGACTGAGCCATATGAAAGGAAATGCCTTTATGAGAATACAGCACACTACATACTCTAAGAATTAAACTCATGACTTTACACTCAAAAACACAGCATCCCAACCACAAGATCATTTGCATTCTTGCACACACACACACACACACACACACACACACACACACACACATATACAGACACATAAACTGGCACTCTGTCGGTTATGACAAGGGTTCCAGTTGATCTGATCAATGGAACAACCTGCTCATGAAGTTAGCATGCAACTAGCTGAGCACTCCACAGACACATAGTTCTCAGGGGAATTCAGCATGACACAGAATTTGACAAAGCCGGCCCTTTGAAATACAAATACTACTCAGTTTTGCCAGCTGAGTGGACAGGAGCAACATGAAATAAAGTGTCTTGCTCAAGGACACAACACACCACCTAGAATAGAATTCATGATCTTAAGATTGTGAGTCGGATACCCTAACCATGAAGCTTCATGCCTTCACACATACACACACACACACACACATGCCCACAAGCACACAAGTCAGACAAGAACATGTTAGGGTAGGGCAGAGATTTTTTATAACTGGATGCCCTTTCTGTAGCCACCTACTACTTGTTTTTAAGCAAAGTAATAATCCCTCTGCCAATCAAACAACCAGCAGCCCAGGCATGTTTTATGTGAAGAACTGGAAACAAATGACATCAATCATAAAGCCATTGTTTGCAAACAGTAAGTAAACATGAAGATGAAGAAGAGACGAACTCACTTATACAAACACACACACACACGCTCGTGAATATATATATATATATATATATATATATATATATATATATATATATATATATATATATACATATATATATATGACTCTGTGTGTATGTGTGTGTGTGTATGCATATAGATGTCATAAAAATAATTCTTTTTTGGGAATAGTGGATCTCAAAGTAAATAAAACTATAAATAATAGCATATAATTATTGGGTTGAAAAAGTTTATAAATTTTTTTTCATGTCAGCAACATACAATTCTTGCTGGCAAGAATAAAGTTTAAAAAATGGATAGAGAAATCTGAAGGTTTGCATTGGAAAAGTAGTTGTTAAAATGATGATGATGCTGATGCTACTAGTACAGACATTCATATGTGCATATATATATATATCTCATCATTATCATTACTTTAACATCCATGTTTCCATGCTTACATCGATTGGACAGACTTCGTGGTGATAGATTTGCTATGGCTGGATGCCCTTCCTGTCATCAACCTTCATCTGTTTTAAAGTAAGATCATATTTTCTCCTGATCAGTTATGTCTTCATTGAGGAGTGGATATGAAGAACACTACTTGCATGGTGGTAACACTAATTTGCAAGAAGATACTAATACACACACACACACACACACACGACTGTGTGCAAAATTCCACCTCAGGACAGTTTGACTCTGCTAGAATTTACATCTAAGTTGGGAGACCATTCAACTCTTTAAAATCTAGGAAATATTTCACTCTTTTAGGATTCATGAAATATCTCTGGACCAGTCCTTAGAGAGTCTGGCTACAAATCAGAAGCTTTGCTCTTGGTGACAATTCCATGTCATGTTAAACATGGCTTCATGATGCATATTTCATTGTATGAGTAATATTCTAATTTTCCATCTTTCCTAAGTGAGATCCTTAGAGTTTGACCAGTGCTTTTCAAGAGAGAGTCTGAAGCTTGAATTTGAAAATGTTTAGCACAATGTACGCATATCTCAAATCTTAGCTTTCTTGTTGTCAGGGTTGAAAATATTTTAATTTCATTTTTAAGTAACTTGACTGTAGACATAAGTGACAGCAGGATACATATAACTACCCCTTTCACCTAGAGGATGCTTCTATGTAGGACATGCAAGAAATTTCCACCCAAATCATATCCAGTTGGTTTTATAAAAAAAAAGAGAAAACATAATATAATATAATCCATGATATACTATGTCTGAAAAAAAAAAAAGACAAGATAATTATGGCTAGAATTCTTCTTGAATATAGAAACTAGGGATAAATAACAAAGGGTTGATTCTCACCCATCCACTGCTTTGACTAAACTTATTTACTTTCACCCAAATTTTAGTATTTTCAATAAACTGTAAACTGAACTGCCTAGTTTATAACTGAGAATCAAGTCGAAAATGGTGGGATTCTATTGGCTATTGACAGTTTGTTTTTAATATTATCATAACATACTTTTAATATTATCATAACAGAAACCACGCTTTCAGCAGCAATGTTTAGTTAGAAGTAATCACCTTCTTTGAAAGGTGTAGTGAATAGATGAATGCATTAAGCCAGAATGAATATTGAGCAGTCACAACACAATGAATCACTGTCTACATATCCAGACAGTAAACTAGATGTCCAGTCACTGAGATTGTGAGTGAGATTTAGAAAATAGGCAAATGGAACAGAACTGGAAACTATAAATAAAATAACTGTGAGAATGATCTAAATATAACAAGACCACCAGAAAAATAGACAATGGTTTTATGCAAATCACTTTTACACAATTCATCTTATTTGTATCGTACAATATATACTTATATATATATATATATATTTGTATAGACACAAGAGCATGCATATAGGTGTGAGTATATGTGTGCATGCACGTATGTGTGTGTGTGTGTGTGTGTGTGGAGAGAGAGAGAGAGAGAGAGAGCTCATGCATACATGAACACATGCACACATTACACACACACTCACACACACACACACTATAATCATTGTCATCATGATCATCACCATGATCATTATCATCACTTTATGTCTGCCTTCCATGCTGGGATGGGTTGGGTGAGTGGACAGGATCTGACAAAACAGATGACGACAGCATGCCCCATAGTCTCAGTTTTGGCATGGTATCTACATCCTGATGCCGTTGCTAATGCCAACCAAATTACAAAGTGTAATGAGTGCATTTTTCATGGTATCAGCACTATTGGGGTCAGTTTGTAAGACTAAAGAACTGCCACAACTGAAAGAATACGTGAGATGTGGGGTTAGGAGAGAGTGAAGTATAATAGGAAGACTAGATTTATTATTGTGAGAGATTGGTGGTGGGAAGTGTAACAGAGTAGATATTGTTGGCAGAGGGAGTATGGAAGATACACAGATAAAGAGGATGAGAAGGAATTGAGTCAGTGATTTCCTGGAAAGAGAGAGAAGGACAAAGGAGTAGGCTGATTAAGGTGGTTTGTGTAGTGAGCATCCAATGCTATCCCATGTTATAAGGATGAATATGAGTGGAAGGTGAGGGAGGAATGTGCCGTGACATAGAGAGGGACATGAGGGCAATGTGAATCAGGAGAGGATGTGGGGAAAGAGACACTGTAGATTAAGAGAGAAGTAGAGGAATTGCAGAGAGTATAGGAGGGGAAATGAGAGTATGCTGAGGAAACAGAAACTGCGAGGAGAGAGCAGGGAGAGAAAGAGAGGCTGCGATAGTGGAGCAGTAGGTGAATACAGTGAAAGTAATGAGAGAAAAGAGAGGCTGAAAGGCAACAGGAGTGGCAGGAGAGGAGATGATGAATGCAATTAAAGCATTCCAAGAGAAAGGAAGTGGGGTAGAATGGGTCGATACATCAAGAGCATCCCAGACTCTAGCCACTCTCTTTGTTAGAATTCTCTCTACATGCATGCCCAAAAGAAAGGGTTTTCTCTAATCCATCAAGTTACCAATTGTCAATGTCCCTAGTAATTTTTTTTTTTGTAAGGTCTAGCATCATGAGATCAGTTTTCACCACCACATCCCATGTTGTTGGGAAGCAAACTTCTTACCACACAACCATACCAGGTAATCAAAAACTGTTGATTGAAATACAGTTTACTTTTAACAGTTGACAACAAAAAGAAAAGAAAAAAAGGAAAAACTATTGATTTACATAACAGTTGCTCAAATCAGTAATTAATCAAATAATAGCAAATAAAAGCACCCACTACACTCTCGGAGTGGTTGGCGTTAGGAAGGGCATCCAGCTGTAGAAACTCTGCCAAATTAGATTGGAGCCTGGTGTAGCCATCTGGTTCACCAGTCCTCAGTCAAATCGTCCAACCCATGCTAGCATGGAAAGCGGATGTTAAACGATGATGATGATGATAATGATGATTTAAATATTATATACTGTAATGTAGTTTGCATCAGGAAGGGCATCCATCCATAGAAACTATGCCAAAGCTGATTCTGGAATTTGGTGCAGCTCTGCAGCTTGTTAGATCCTGTCAAACTGTCTAATCTATGTCAGCATGGAAAATGAATGTTAAATGGTAATGATGGTTTAAAAGTATATTTTTTAAAAAGTTGTTAAATTATCACGTTTTATTAAAATAATGTTTCTTTAATTAAAATGTAAAAACCAGCATAGTTTATGAATGTGTGTGTCTGTATCATGTTTGTATTCACAATCTAAAAATCGGTGTCCTTTGTCTGTAAACATAGACGTGACAGACACACATATACACAAGCACACATGTATGTGCGTATGCTGTTATAATGTGAGATTCTAATATGTTTTTATAACTTTGTTTAACAGCCAATTTCTTTGTACAGTAAAAACATTAGCACCATTTTCAGTTATTGATTCAGTTATCACAGATTGTGAACCAGCAACGATAAAGGTCACAAAGGGACATTAACATAAACTATACCAGATTTCCAACTACAAGCATGATAAACACATAGCCTTTTATTCTTTTATTCCATTATTTGCTTCAATTATTGAATTACATCCATGGTGGGACACCACTTTGAAGGGGTTAAGTGAGTAAATCAATATCAATACTTATTTTAAGACTGGTGATTTGATTTTATTGGTCACTTTTTGCTGAACTGCTTAGATACAAGGATCTAAACAAACCAATTCCAATTGTCATATAGTAGGGAACTAACATGAAACAAAAAGATGTGTATTTGCACACACACACATGCATACATACACATACGCATATATACATATGTACACACACACACATGCACACACACACGCACACACACACAGTCATTTTTACTCCTCAGCCAATTCCAGATTCTTACCAATCTTCCTCCCTGACCATTCCTTGACATTGCTCAAGCACCCATTTGTATTTTGTCCATACGTTACCATATTCAGCAAGACTAAGAGCTCATGGTGTTATGTCACATGACCAAGCCATTTCATTTTCTTTCTTTTGACAATTGACAGAAACAAGAACTTCAAAGTTTATTATTTTCCCAACAATTTCTTTCCTAACATTCTGGTTACTTCAATTCTCTATATATGGAGTGCAAATCATCTTTTTCTCACATTTCATTTCAAAGGCCATGATCATTTTCCTTTCACTATTCAACATTCATAACTTACACCCAGAGAGCTACAGCAGAGATAAAATTACAATTGCACTTAAAAAATGAATTTTTGTTGTTGTAATTTTTTTTATGTTTCTAATCATGGTCTAATTTTGCAAGTTATTCTAGCTGCTGCATTCTGACATTTTATTTCTTTCTTTGATTTCATATATTTTGCTATCATTTTCCCAACAACATTAAAACTCATCTATTTGTCTGAGTATTTTACTTTACTATTTCAACTGAATTGTTTATTTTCTTTCTGGTATTTGTTGTCATTTTTCTCAGCACATATTTCCATTCTATATTTTGTTGCAATTGTAATGAAGAAGACTTGTTAAATCTCTTATGACATTATGTATATAAAATAAACTTCTGTTTTCACTCTTAAAATTTAACTGCAATTACAGCACTGTGGAGAGAGTAAAATTGAATTAATTAGAATATGTGTGGCTCAGCTCAGTTTAACGGTTATGAAACTTGTTTTGCAATTTCAAGATCCCAGGTTTAATCATCTTGCATAAGTGACAAAAGATTTAAGAAATAGAAAAATTAAAATTTCATAATATATATATATATATATATATATATATATATATATATATATATATATATATCATCATCATCATCATCTAATGACCATTTTCCATGCTGGTATAGTTCAACAAGAGCTGGTGAACCAAACGAATGTACAAAACTCTACTGTCTGCTTTGGCATAGTTTCTGTGGCTGGATGCCTTATCATGATTTTTCGAGATCTGAGTTTTCCGACCCAAACCAATTACTTTTATTTTGCCTTCTAACATGGGCTTTGAGTGATTATAGAGACTCAGATTTGTTTGAAACATTTGATGACAATCTTTGCACTGGATTTTTGAGAGTTTTTTCATTTATGGTGGATGACTTTTTCCTTCTCATCACCTGTCTCATGTGCTCCTTGTCTTTTCTGTCCTGTTCAAACAGTTTGCAAGACAAGACAGGTGAGATTCTTCTATTGCTCTCTACCCCCTATGACAATCCTGATTTTCTTTGGTTGGATACTTCCTGAAGAAGAATCTTACTTGTGGTCTTCCACTAAGATGTTTTCCCATTGCCAGTTTAGAATAAAAGATGGTCTTCAGGAGTCATTCATTGTCTATTCTTTGAACAAGGTCAATTCAACATAACTGATGACTAAATATCATGATGATCCTCAATGTTTTGTCACTTATACTTGTTCCAGGACAAAGGTGTTCAACTTTTTTTACCACTTAATACCTAGAAGTGAGCAAAATAAGTTTGATTGGCAGAATTGCTACAGCTGTTTGATGTGACAGCAATAATATGTCCATATCTTGCAAACATAAAGAAATGTACAGATAACTAGCTTGCTGGTAGTTTTGAGTTCGTGGTTCTTGAAGACTCTTTGGTAAAGCATTCTATATGAAGAATGAACTGCAAGTATCCTGTTGGTGGTCTCATTGTTTGTGACTGCATTTGAAGATAAGATGGGATAAAGATATGGAATGTAGGAGACCTGTTTGATTGGGTTGTTTCATTGGGTGGGCCTTAGAGTAGATTGGTACAGGTTGTGAGTATTGTTGATGTTAACTGTTAGGTTGTAATTTTTATATGTTGAGACTAATAAGAGTCACTTATTTGTTGGATGTGAATTTGGTCATGACTGGGTACAGCATTGTCAGCTGCATGTTACAACTCTGAAATGGTGTTGGTTGATATATTAATCTTTGAGAAGAATTGGCTTCAATTGAAGACACCTTCATCATACCTAATTATTAGTTTCACATATAAAGAAGTCTCATTTTCATTTACAGCAACTAGATAAATGACACAAGTAAGTGAGAAGAGGATTGGTGCAAGGATGTCCACTTGCTTCACACCAGTTTTGACTTCAAATGATGGTAATGCTGATTGTTTTGAGAATACTGAAAACTTCCTATTGTCATAAAGCGAGTGAATGATGGCAAGGAATTTTGGTGGAATGTCTACTTCCTGAAGTATTTTCAATGGTATTTTACAGCACATGCTGTAAAACACCATGGAATCATAGAACAAATAGCATGGTGTTCTTGGGATTTTTCTTGCAGTTGATGAAAAGCAAAGCTCATGTATGTGCCACATCCAGAATATTTGAATATTTGTAGGAGACTTTCTTATAAGATTCTTGCAAAGATTTTTCCAGCTGTGTAATGAAAAGCTGTGAAATTTCTCTATTCCACTCAATCTCCTTTCTTAAAAATTATTACAATTTTTTTAATCAAAGAAATATCATGTCAGAGGAAATATGTCTCTCCTAGATTTGAAGTATGAAAGGATGCAATCAGGTAATCAGTAATTGTCCACCTTTGTTGAAAATACCAGCAGGAATATTGTCTGGCCTGGAGATTTGTTATTTATTTTATCAATGAGTGTTTTAACCTCAGTGAGAGTTGGAGACAATGATGCTCAAGAAGAAGGGAAAATTGTGGAATCAGTTGATGGCGGTAGTGTTGATGTTAGTTGAGTAGCTGAGAAGACTGAAAATATTCCATCTAATGGTAAAGGATATCAGGTTCATCTTTTGAGACTGTTGATCCACTTAATGAACTGAATGAAGTTACAATAGACAAAAGAAGGCCATAGATGATTTTGATTTTACTTGCTAATGGTAAATCTGAGAAACTTTGATGCATTTTTGGTCAGTGTTTTCTTTAAGTTGATCTACTACTCTTCAATGCATTCTTGTAACTCTGGTTCTTCATGATTTAACTATATGAAACTTGTCAACAGCTTTATTGATGTCGTCAGCATTTTTACTGATCTTCACCCTCAACCTTCTACTTAGTTCATTCTCCCTGTCTCAATAAATCATTACTTTCCCCCACCTTCTCGCATGTTTTTGTTCCATTTTTACATGTAAACAACTTTATAAGATGTACTCTTAACCTCTACTTCATGTCAGCAACACCACGTGATTAGTACAAATATTATAGTTGCTGTTGTGGAAACTAAGCAAGTTTTTGCCACCTGGCTTTCACTATACTAAGTCAGTCAGCCTGTTTGTTAAGCAAATAAACAAAGCACGTAATCCACATTCTGTATGGAGTCACCACACACGCTCTAATGGATATTAGTGCAGCAGCTGTCCTACTCTAGAACTAGGTTTATTTCAAGATGGACAAACTCGCCCTGTCACAAGCTCATTGTTGGGAATCAGTAGTGTCACCTGCAAACTCCTCTCTAGTGACTAAGCTTGCTGCTGCTGCTGGTCTGCAACTGCTTGTTTGGCTGAGCCTTATTTACAGCCAACCTCCATTATTTGAAGGCCACTCCACTATCCATCACCTGTAAATATACATGAGTGTGCGCGCGCACGTGTGTGTGCATGTGTGTGTGTGTGTGTGCATGTGTGTATGTGTGTGTGTGATGATGATGAAGGTGATGGATAATGATGATGATTCTTGTAGCAGCTTTGCTGTTTCCAGCATGAAACCTCACAAATTGCAAATAAACTTTGAAAAACAACACATATTGCCCACAATGCATTGAGTACTTGTTTTGATTTGCAAGCATCATAGCTCCACCAATAAAGATACTCATACTACTATATATATACATATACACGTACATGCATATAGACATACATAAATAGATTTTCTTTTATTCTTTTATTTGTTTTAGTCAATTTGACTGTTGCACCACCTTGAAGAGTTTTTGGTTCATCAAATCTTGCTCAGTACTTATTCAAAATCTGATGCTTATTTTATCAATCATTTTTTTTTTGCATGCATACACACAGATGCACACAGACACACACACACATACACACAATGGGTTTCCACACAGTTTCCATCAACCAGATTCATTTACAAGGCATTGATCCACCTGGGGCTAGTTGAGAGATGCAGTAGTTACAAAGGTTTTTACCTACAAATAAATTTATATACAGAGGAGAGAGAGAGAGAGAAAGGGAGAGAGAGAGAGAGAGAGAGAGAGAGAGAGAGAGAAAGAGAG
>NC_068985.1:51105830-51106707 GCF_001194135.2 Octopus bimaculoides
ATATATATATATATACATATATACAACGGGCTTCTTTCAGTTTCCGTCTACCAAATCCACTAACAAAGCTTACCCCCATTCCAACCGTAATCGAACAGACCGATGATCAATAACGCTACAGCCGTCTGCATTTCGTCATTTGAAATATACTTACAGCGTTACATCGTTAAATGCGTTCTTCACACTGTCGAGCAGTGATTTTCAACCATTTAAAAACCTATGGACCCCTCTGACTCCTATTTTACTCGGGTGGACCCTCATAAACATTCGATGTTTAGAAAATCCTATAATATTTTTATAATTAAATATTATTAGGAATTATATTTAAAAAATTTGTGAATTGTAGATGTATATCCAATTTATTACACAAAATTTTATATGGACCCTCAAAGGTCATATGGACCTCGGTTGAAAACCATTGCTGTAGAGTGTGATTTGTGGAAAAATTTCGCTGCAGAGTAAGTGCGTCGTGACTCCATATAAAATGTGGGTTACGTGCTTTGTTTATTTTGCTTAACAAACAGGCTGACTGACTTAGCAGCACAGTGATAACCAGGTGGCAAAAGCTTGTGAAGTTTCCATAATAATAACTGCAGTATTTACACTATTCACGTGGTGTATGTTGGCATGAAGTAGAAGCTACGAGTACTTGCTAGAAAGTTGTTTACAAGTAAAAAAGGAACAAAAACATGCGAGAAGGTGGGGGAAGGTAAAGATTAACTGAGAGAGGAAAGAGTGAACTGAGTAGAAATTGAAGGTGAAGGTTAAATAAAAATGCTGACGACATCAGTAAGGCTGTTGACGGGTTACAAGTAGCTAAATCATATCGAGCGCTCTAGCATGCTCCCCCCCCCCACCTCTACAAATTTAATTTCTA
>NC_068985.1:51106717-51111288 GCF_001194135.2 Octopus bimaculoides
AATCATATCGAGCGCTCTAGCTTGCTCCCCCCCCCCACCTCTACAAATTTAATTTCTAGGGTTTAAAGGTATCTATTTCCTCGTTTTCCGAGGGACTGATAAAAACAGGACTATGTTTCTTTTTAAAAGCATGTATGCACGTATGTGCGTGTCTGCATGCACGTACATATGTATGACTACAGATGTATGGATTATTATCTAGTTAACATCCAGTACAACGACATTCATTTACAATAATCATGTAATGTCAAGACAAGGAGATAACAAACGTTGTTCCCAGGTAGTCCCATTCACTCTAAGGAGTAAAGTTGAACACAGAATAGTAAACTAAGTAAACCACTCAATTTTAATTAACACCGTTTATTTATTTATTCCTTAATTATCCTGACACCCTATTGTGGAATTAATGTGCAAGTGGCTGAGCACTCCACAGACATGCGTACCCTTTATGTAGTTCTCAGAGAGATTCAGCATAACACAAAATGTGACAAAGCCCAGCCCTTTGAAATACAGGTACTACTCATTTTTGCCAGTTGAGTGGACTGGAACAACGTGAAATAAAGTGTCTTGCTCAACAACATGATACACCACCAAGAATCAAACTCATGACCTTATGAACGTGAGTGGATTACTGTAACCACCAAGCCACATGCCTTCACTATTTATTATATGACTTATTCAAAGGAGGAAGAGTAGCATCTATGACACTTTTTAGGCCTCTCGAGACTTATCAAATGGAATTATCTTCACACCGGTAATCAGACCTGAATGCTTGCAACAGAGTTACCTTTGCCAAAGATCCTCAAGGGCCTGGCAGTGTGGTGTTAAACTAGGCACTCCATCATGAAGCACCCTAGACAACATGAGTTGCAAGGTACCTTCAGCCAGCCCTAAAATACTGGAAACTGAAGTAATAATTTAAGTAACTTGAATCTGTTAAAAGATCTGTCGCAATATATCTGAAGTTAATGAATAAACCACTAAACTTAATTACTGAGAAATATTACCCACAGTTAACATTAATTTCAAATTTTGGCAGATGGCCAAAAGTTTGGCAAGGGAGGTTAAGTCAATTAAATTGATCTCCATGTTTATCTGGTACTTATTTTATCCACTCCAAAAAGATGAAAGGCAAAGTCGATCCCAGCAAAATTTGAACTTAGAACAAAAAGACAAATGACATACTGCTAAGTAATTTGCCCAGCATGCTAACAATTCTGCCAGCTCACCACTTTCATTTAAATGAATATTAACATATTTAATGTAGTGAGATTAAAAACCATAATTGGAAATATGAACTACTTAATGTTGTCTTTTCCTCACCATATAGCAATTATCTAATTACATTTTCTGATATTCATTAGTTTTTTAGTATTGAATTGTGAAGCCTACAAAGAGACGCTAGTTATACATACAACAGACTTCAACACAGTTTCTCTTTTATCATATTTCACTCAAAAGTTATTGATAACCCAATGCTATGGTAGAAGATATATGGTCAAAATGTTATGCAGTGGGACTGAACTTGAAACCACATGGCTGTGAAACAAATTTCTTAGCCACACTGTCTATTGTCATTGATAATGTAACTGAAGCTACAAACAGTTGACATTACATGGGTAATAATCAACATTTTACATCACAAACTTCTAATTACTATAATTATCATTCTGACAAAATACGCAGGTATCCTGACTACACATTATAGAAAACAACATTGAGCCAATGACAAGAACTGTAAATGTAGACACTTGACCTACTAAAAAACATCAAAAAACAGTGTCATTTCAGAGATTAGTGTTTCAAATCTTTTACCATTTTAACAAATTAATAAACCTTCAGTGACCCTTTTTGTAAAGACTATTTCTATAGGGCACACTTAATATTTCATACTTTAGAAGAGAAATATTCCCTTTTCTTTTTTTTCCAGCAAATTTTGTCTTGTGGCCTTTATGCTTATACCTTACTGTATAACATATTCCTTAACACTTCACATTTTACTATATTCCTAAAGTAAAAGATAATGTCTCTGCAACTTTTTCAGAATTATCATTTGATAACCTCACAAATACACAAACTCCTGTGTTACAAGGTCATTTCATATCCAGAATCTCTAGTGATGATATCTGGGGAACAGTGTTTGCTACTTTACTTGCTTATCCAAAGGGCAAATGATAGTACTAGCTTATCATTTGCTCTAAACTAGAGTTCAGCAAACTGTACTCTATGTAGCTTCATCGTTTCTGAGATAAGTCCCATACTTTTGGCTCAGTATTAAATTGTGTTTTCCATGAAAGATTTTGTGCTCTATGTAAAAGTTTCAGACGTTATACCATGACCTCAAGAATTACTGCCCAAGATAGATTTTGGCTTAAGGAAACATGCAATGGTCAGAGCTGGAACTCCTTGTACCATAGATCTGCCTGATCAGGTTTGACCTGGATCTTAATGCTTTTGTTACCAATATTTCTGTTGAAATACTCTGCCTTTCTTTCAATTAATTTCAAAAATAAATTTATCATTATTCACTGGTATTTGGAACATCAATTAACATGAAATTTTGCTAGGTTTTAATTTAAATCACTTTCAAACTAGAAGTTTGTAATATAGAAAGCTAGTCTATCAAAAAGGGCTTAAAGAAAAAAAGGTTGTGCAAGATTCATGAATGAAATGTCTTTTCCACACTTAATGCCAAGAGCTACACTTTTTAATTGAAACTTCTTGACGTCAACTTTTAGAAGCCAGAGCAATCTTGATGAAGATGCAGTTTCCAACAGAATTCAAAAGTTTTAAGAATGAAATTTGTCACTTTGTTTTAATTTTTAGTTTTCTTTTTACATGACTTAAAAAAAGGGGTAGCACCTGCTACCCTTTTCTGGGCTTATGTGGATGGTGGTAGGAAGTTATCCTCAATATGGTAGAGAGACCTAGATAAAATGCTTGGAACAGAGTGAACTCCACTAAAGACACAAGTTAACTAGATAGTGATGTTCTTTTCTACTGATGGATCTGCTAGAACAGTGTTTCACAAAGCACAAGGCCTGAAATTTTGGGGGAGGGGGCCAGTCGATTAGATCAACTCCAGTACACAACTGGTACTTAATTTATTGACCCCGAAAGGATGAAAGGCAAAGTTGACCACAGCGGAATTTGAACTCAGAACATAAAGACAGACAAAATACCACTAAGCATTTAACCCGGCATGCTAATATTTCTGCCAGCTCACCACCTGAACTAGATAGTGATATTAAACCACATATTGAATTAAGTGAACCACCCAAAATTTAGGAAGTCTTTCCAACAGGCTTTCGTATAGTTTCCATCAATCTGACCAGAGGCTATTACGACACTGGTCCAAAGTGTCAAACACAAAAGTACATTACTTGCAAACTGAAATTCCTAACCTTACAACCATGACTCTTCCACACAGCTGCACTAAATTATAGATCAGCTCCTTGGGTTGGTTTTTGAGACTTGTATATTTAATAAGGCACAGCTATTTATGTTTACTGTAGAGCCAAGTCAGTTCTGATCAAGTAGACATATGATCAAAGGATTCTGATTATGACCATTCTATCTTTGTTTCAGACATTCCGTACCCTGGACTGCATCATCAAATATGACCTTTTATTATGTTAAGACAGCCTCAAGTCAACCAAACCTACTTAAATAAAACTTTCTACTGACAACCTGCTTTGTGAAACACTGTTCTAGCAGATCCATCAATGATTTGTGCAGGCACCTCTATGAAAACTAAAAACACAATTCTAGTTCCTAACATGGCTTTCATGCTGATATTTTAATGTGGCATAGGCAGATGAATGAATGGTAGTAGCATAACAGTATGTTCAATGTTGGTGTGACCACATGACAGACAGAACATATGCACAAACAGTTTCAAAAAATTTGACACAAACAGAAAATACGCATATACATGTAAAACAAAATGTAATTTCAACATTGACTCACTGCCTCAAGTTAAGGATAGAGTGACTAATGTAATCTGGAAAAAAAAAAAAAAAAAAATGGATGGTCATAGATTTTATTTCATTCAGTTTAGGTCAAACACCACCACCAAAAACAACACATCATAAGTCTTGCTCGACATGGATTACAAACCACACAGGCCTTGAAGAGGAACTTTCTCGAAACCTATCTTAATTGTTAACATAGAGCTGAGAATTCTATCATTTGAAATGTTGGGGATCACATAATAAAACTGAAGTCCATGCTCCTCAGAAGGACATTAACGAAGTAGGTGAAATTAAGTTTTATAACCTATTGAATTTAATAATAAATTAGTTTCAATTTATTAAAAATTTACTCTCTACTCAATGGTACTTGCATTAGATGAAGTAAACCGTGATTACTGACCCAGTTTACAAGACCACAGATAATGTGGATGAGAACAAGGCTGTGATAATGATCATTGCTTGCTTTCTTGTATGTATTGGGCAAGATAAATGAATTGAAATATTAAGCTAGAATTGAAAATTACTGATGAGCCTTTGACAGGGTCCCCCGATCCCTTATCTGGTGGTCAATGAGGAAACTTGGGATAGAAGAATGGC
>NC_068985.1:51111298-51112102 GCF_001194135.2 Octopus bimaculoides
AACAAGGTTTAATCAATATGAATTTAACATATTTAAAGGTATATCATGGCTTAATGGTAGGTAGACTGACTTTAGATAAAGTTGCTGGGCTGCACAGAAAAAAAAAGGTCATGAATTATCACAACTATACTATTGTATTTAGTAGCAATGTATAATATTCTGTTCTTTGTTTGCCAAGTGGAAAGTAGGTATTCGAACTCCATAGCAAGTAAACAGCAAATTAGTTATAAAAATATTTAATAACTCACAAGAAAAAAAATCCTCCTACTCCAGTAGGCTTGATTTTATTACTTTTTTTGAAAATTATGAATAACTAGTTTAATTGAAAACCAACCCAGCAAGCAGTAACTTTATATGTTGAGAATATTTTAGTACTTGTATGTATTTAAAATAATAAAGTGTAATGAATGATCATTGACTAGACTAGAGGGTCAGTAAAACGGGTGGATCACCGAGTTCTCTGTGGGCCTCAGACCTTTTCTAAAAGGTTTTAAAATTTAAATGTATTTGCAGGGTACTGAGCAACTGACGGCTTTTAGAGTGTCTTATGCTAGTTTAATTTTTACTTACATAAACATTGTTAATAATGGAAATAGGGAGATACACAGGGTTGTTTTTGTGGGCCATAGGTATATGTAAAAGAAAAAGATTATACCTAATATATAACAACCAGTTTGATTAGCTATCCTTTTGTCACAATTTTGTTTCCACAGAGCTACTTGGGACTAGATGACAAAAACAACTGACAGCAGATGTCAACATATTGATATGGGCAAGGTTAGGATGAATTATATTGAAGTAGCC
>NC_068985.1:51112167-51113037 GCF_001194135.2 Octopus bimaculoides
ACAGGATATACCTACTGACTAGAAAGACAATTGTTAAGTGACCAGCATCCAAATTAAATTACTATGTTTGAAAATCTGAATCAAAGTGATTAATAAGATATATGATAAAGTATTGTAAGATGAAACTAATAAGAAAATGGATGAAACATGCTTGGAAATTGGACACATGTAATCAAATAAGGTTGGACAGTAACATATTTTATGAAATGATTATCAACAGTTTTGAAAGAGCGAGTAATCTGTAATTACAGCATAAATGAAAATGAGGCCTTGAAATTTTCAAAGGCTGATCTAGTTAGACTTATTATTTCATCACTGTCACACTGGCCCATTGGAACATGTAACCAATGGTGCTTTTCTTGTTCAAAATTTGCCATATAAAATAAAAATAAATTAGAGTTAAAACAGTCAAGCATCTCAACCAAACTGTTAATTAAGCAAGATGAAATCTAAGCATTTTGTAATGACGAAACACTGATGATAAAACAGACATTATACACTGCTAGACTCTCCATCAACAAAAAACCATCAGTGTTAATATACATAATATTGTTTACTTTAAAAAATAATAAATTATTTCGACAGTTAATAAATAATTATTTATTTGAGTTTGCTACATTATTTCTTTTGTACAGGAAAAACACAAATTTTAAAGAGGGTTTTTAAATTTCATTAATGCATGTATTTGAACATATAATTCTTTGGACCATTGCTGTAAAATATTATGATGATAATAATGATTAAATGTAGAAAACAAAACAAAACATCTTGGAAGGAGATCTAGCAAGGAAAATCTAATACATTTTCACTTGCTGGCCATAATTAGCTTACTTCACTGTCATCTCTAATGACATTTAGAATGGTATAAAT
>NC_068985.1:51113047-51113560 GCF_001194135.2 Octopus bimaculoides
GGCCTCAGACCTTTTCTAAAAGGTTTTAAAATTTAAATGTATTTGCAGGGTACTGAGCAACTGACGGCTTTTAGAGTGTCTTATGCTAGTTTAATTTTTACTTACATAAACATTGTTAATAATGGAAATAGGGAGATACACAGGGTTGTTTTTGTGGGCCATAGGTATATGTAAAAGAAAAAGATTATACCTAATATATAACAACCAGTTTGATTAGCTATCCTTTTGTCACAATTTTGTTTCCACAGAGCTACTTGGGACTAGATGACAAAAACAACTGACAGCAGATGTCAACATATTGATATGGGCAAGGTTAGGATGAATTATATTGAAGTAGCCAGTAAGCATCTTATTAGTAAACAGATGAACTTTACAGGATATACCTACTGACTAGAAAGACAATTGTTAAGTGACCAGCATCCAAATTAAATTACTATGTTTGAAAATCTGAATCAAAGTGATTAATAAGATATATGATAAAGTATTGTAAGATGAAACTAATAAGAAAATGGA
>NC_068985.1:51113660-51113785 GCF_001194135.2 Octopus bimaculoides
AGAGTTCGGATTCTAGAGTTAGGGTTAGGGTTAGGGGATTAATACGATATTCTCCGTTACAGCGCTAACTGTTTTCAACGTCAGTGATTAGTAGAAATTATCGAAATAAGACAATTTTTTACATG
>NC_068985.1:51113873-51114073 GCF_001194135.2 Octopus bimaculoides
CATAAAACATAAATGAAAACTGGTGCCCCCGTTTTGAAATAGATCCAATTATTGTGCTACTGGCACCATTTGGAGACAAATGCACGTAAACACCTGTCCTCTTATTTTTACTAGTTTCAGCCATTAGCCTGTGGCCATGCTGGGTCACTCCCTTGAAGAATTTTAGTCAAACGACTGGACCCCAGTACGTTTTTTTCTTT
>NC_068985.1:51114201-51114384 GCF_001194135.2 Octopus bimaculoides
AAGTATCTGGACTGTTGCCATAGTAACGAAGCTAAAGCACGCAGAGTAAAACTGCATGGCACAGATTGACCTTGAACTCTGCTGGGCATGCGCACTAAGTATTAACGTAGCTCACTTCCGCTGTTTACAGCAGTACTTGGAAGGAATGTGTGTAGCATGTGATCGCCGCATTGACCATGAATC
>NC_068985.1:51114394-51114527 GCF_001194135.2 Octopus bimaculoides
ATCAAATTTTGTCAAAAGCTTGGCAATACCTGCTCAGAGGCCTATGCAAAGTTGCAGAAACTATATGGAGAAGTGTGTATGAGCCAAAAAAATGTCAATAGTGACGAAGGTTCTGGGAGACCCACAACCAACA
>NC_068985.1:51114626-51115382 GCF_001194135.2 Octopus bimaculoides
TTAGTTACAGTTCAGTTCAGTCCATTATCACTGAAAATTTGGGTATGAGACGCTTGTCTACCAAGTTTGTGCCAAAACTTTTTTCAGCTGACAACTCGCCTACCCATTCAGCACAGCTTGTGCAGCAGTTTTTGGCAAGGCACATCATTTCCCAGGTCCAACAGCCAGCATATCCCCCAGATCTTGTCCCTTGCGACCTTTTCTTCTTTCCAAAAATCAAATCCCACTTGAAAGGAAGAAGATTTCAGGACGTCAAAGAAATCAAAATGAATGCGACGAGGCAGCTACCAATTATCCCAGAAAACGAGTTCTAGGAATGCTTTTATCAATGGAAACATTCTAGGAATGCTTCTATCAATGGATTAAGTGTGTGGCTTCTGAAGGAGATTAAATGCCAAGTTGGTATGTGTTGTAGTTTTGTTTTTGTAGCACCAGTCTGGATACTTATAGATCAGACCTCGTTTATATGTATACATATATATGTAACAGGTTTCTTTCCGTTTTTGTCTTTCAAATCCACTCTGAGGCTATAGAAGACAATTGCCCAAGGTGCCTCACAGTGGAACTGAACCTGGAAGCATGTGGTTGAGAAGCAAACTTCTTATTAAACAGCCATGCCTGCACCTATAGCCACACTATCTTTGTTTATAAATTATATTGCTGGGTAAATTACAAACAAAAGCAGGCAGAAGATGAAACAAATGAAAACAACAAACAGGATTCGGGAGATTATGAAAGAAAGGATAATCAATGTTT
>NC_068985.1:51115482-51116320 GCF_001194135.2 Octopus bimaculoides
TACTATTGTATTTAGTAGCAATGTATAATATTCTGTTCTTTGTTTGCCAAGTGGAAAGTAGGTATTCGAACTCCATAGCAAGTAAACAGCAAATTAGTTATAAAAATATTTAATAACTCACAAGAAAAAAAATCCTCCTACTCCAGTAGGCTTGATTTTATTACTTTTTTTGAAAATTATGAATAACTAGTTTAATTGAAAACCAACCCAGCAAGCAGTAACTTTATATGTTGAGAATATTTTAGTACTTGTATGTATTTAAAATAATAAAGTGTAATGAATGATCATTGACTAGACTAGAGGGTCAGTAAAACGGGTGGATCACCGAGTTCTCTGTGGGCCTCAGACCTTTTCTAAAAGGTTTTAAAATTTAAATGTATTTGCAGGGTACTGAGCAACTGACGGCTTTTAGAGTGTCTTATGCTAGTTTAATTTTTACTTACATAAACATTGTTAATAATGGAAATAGGGAGATACACAGGGTTGTTTTTGTGGGCCATAGGTATATGTAAAAGAAAAAGATTATACCTGATATATAACAACCAGTTTGATTAGCTTTCCTTTTGTCACAATTTTGTTTCCATAGAGCTACTTGGGACGAGATGACAAAAACAACTGACAGCAGATGTCAGCATATTGATATGGGCAAGGTTAGGATGAATTATATTGAGGTAGCCAGTAAGCATCTTATTAGTAAACAAATGAACTTTACAGGATGTACCTGCTGACTAGAAAGACAATTGTTAAGTGACCAGCATCCAAATTAAATTAATATGTTTGAAAATCTGAATCAAAGTGGTTAATAAGATATACGATAAAGTATTGTAAGATGAAACTA
>NC_068985.1:51116685-51117839 GCF_001194135.2 Octopus bimaculoides
AAAATGGGGCCTTGAAGTTTTCAAAGGCTGATCTAGTTAGACTTATTAATTTCATTAGTCACACTGGCCCATTGGAACATGTAACCAATGGTGCTTTTGTTGTTCAAAATTTTCCATATAAAATTAGAGTTAAAACAGTCAAGCATTTCAACCAAACTGTTAATTAAGCAAGATGAAATCTAAACATTTTGTAATGACGAAACACTGATGATAAAACAGACATTATACACTGCCAGAGTCTCCATCAACAAAAAACCATCAGTGTTAATAAACATAATATTGTTTACTTAAAAAAATAATAGATTATTTCGACAGTTAATAAATAATTATTTATTTGAGTTTGCTACATTATTTCTTTTGTACAGGAAAAACACAAATTTTAAAGAGGGTTTTTAAATTTCATTAATGCATGTATTTGAACATATAATTCTTTGGACCATTGCTGTAAAATATTATGATGATAATAATGATTAAATGTAGAAAACAAAACAAAACATCTTGGAAGGAGATCTAGCAAGGAAAATCTAATACATTTTCACTTGCTGGCCATAATTAGCTTACTTCACTGTCATCTCTAATGACATTTAGAATGGTATAAATACCACACTCACTATAATTTTCATTTCTTCTCAGTGAAGTTAGGACCTAGTGCCTATCTAAGAAACTGATATTATTCAACAGGCACTGGGATAAAACCAGTTACCTGCAACAAAGAGGTAAGCTCCAAGCAAACCATGTTCAATCCCAGGTTATATCCTATAACACAATCTTACTTTCCATCCTAAAAAAACAAAAAAGATAAAAACAATTTGGACTAAAACGCAAAGCAAAATGAAATACTTTAAATGGTAGATAACAAATAACAAAAAGTTTTGACCTAAAAATTATTTATTTAAAGATTGGATTGGGATCAGATAGGGGAGTTTTGAGAAGTCAAAATGGGGCATTTGACTGAGAGTGTCAAATTTTCACAGTAAAAGTCACAGGTCGACTGCCTGCTTGAGTAGAGGCTGCAGTACTGCTGCTACCAGCATTTGAACCTTTGTTGCTAAACAGTGCTTTATGAATTAGATTCACATCAACTACAGCAGTTGATGAAGTAGAAGAACTCTGTGAGGCTGTTCCACCACGGGTTGATGTACCACTATCCAGTT
>NC_068985.1:51118355-51119346 GCF_001194135.2 Octopus bimaculoides
AAAAAAAAAAGAGTAACATGCCATTAGATCTCCAGTATTCACTTTTAGATCATTTTATAATTAGGAGAGAAGGAAGTATTCTGAGGCTGATGGAAAGGAGGAAGAAATTCTCAATCTGAGACCTGGCCTGAATGCTTGTTATGGAGTAAACTCTGCTAAAGGAATGCAAGGAGCCAGGTGATGAATTAAGTCCACTGCCTAAGTAGGTCACGGCAGGATTTAAATTTTGAATGCAAAGAACTGGAACAAATCCTGCAAGGTATGTGGCACAACAATCTTACACTTCTATATATCTACTGTACTTTTTATTGAGCATAAAAAGACAAAAGGTAAAATTGGTTTCAATGGGATTTAAATTCAGTGAGTTGAAACAAATACCATGAAATATTCCATCCGATGCTCTACAGCTCTGCCAATTCACTGCTAACAAGAATTATATGACATTTATTCTTGTAGTTGGGTAATCCTGAAATGATCTTGTTTAGAAGCTCAGTTGCTGTGAAGTACTTTGATATTTAAATATCAACATGCCGTGATAATGATCATTAATTACACACATCAGAGAAGCACTTAACATTCGGTTAGCATTATACAAATGCATCTTCAATTTGGGATGTTGAATAGGTCTTACAAAGAATGAAACAGAATCAGTATTTAGGATGTTTATCGACCTCAACCCTAAACATTTTCATTGTATTATACCTTTTAATCTTGTGACTCCCATCTTAAAAGAACCAACAACTGACAGAAGAGTTCAACCTTGTCATTAATATAGCATCATAAACTAGACTATGTAACTCAATAAAGGAATCACAAACAGAATACATACTTGAGAGGTTCTCCCAGAGATTTTGGTATTGCGGAACTGGAGTGGAGAGAAAACACTGGAGATGTAGGAGTCATCAATTTTACTATCATTGGCTGACCTATATATATATATGAGAGAGAGAGAGAGAGAGAGAGAGAGAGAGAGAGAGAGAGACGTATTTAT
>NC_068985.1:51119356-51120480 GCF_001194135.2 Octopus bimaculoides
GAGAGAGAGAGAGAGAGAGAGAGAGAGAGAGAGAGAGAGACGTATTTATAACGTTGTTTAGTCTACAAAGAATACAATTAAAATCTTAATAGTTAAAAGTAGGCAGTATTCCAAATGAAAAAGTAAAAGGCTTTGTGACAACTAAAATTTTAATTAACATAATGGATCTTTCATGAATTTTGACACTGAGCATTCAATTATCTGATCAAATTCACATTCATCTTGTTAAATTAAAATATAAGTGGCTGAGTATTCAACAGACACATGAATCTTTAATGTAATTCTCAAGCTGAGTCATGATCTGTGACAAAGCCCATCTTTGAATTAAAGAAACAGTTCATCTGACAGGCTTCCAGTTTCCAGCTACCCAGTTCCACTCAGAAGGCTTGGACTGATGTGAGGCAATGGTGAAAACATTTTCTTGAATTGCCATAGATTGAACCCAAGACCTCATCACTGCAAAGCAAACTTCTCAACCACTCAGCCATGCTTGCATTTTCTTCCACATAATGTCAGGGATGATTTTTTGTCAAATTGAAAACTTTCAATGACTTTAGATTTGCTAATGGACAGCCCTATCAGACATGTAATATCAGATGTGAATCAAACAAGTCAGAAATGATCTGATTTTACTCATTCAATTTCTACTTAATATTTTGTTGATTTTTCAAGGAAGAATGAATAAACATGAAAAGATTTTTAACCAGGGTTTTAAAAGTTGCTATTCACTAAACTAGCAGGACATCTTTAGCATAGGATTGATGTATTTCAGTACTGATTTAATCATCTTTCTACCTTGCTCCAGTAGTATACTTCAGTTACAAAGTTTGTGTTAAGAAAAAACATCTGGCTTATGTAAAGACAGTTTTCTAACTATCTTAAAGATAGAGCTGACAGTATTACAAAACTGCTCTATTGAATGAGTGGTTCTAGCCATATAGATATTCACAACAATGTTTCCTAGGAAACTCAACTTTTTTTTACCAAATTCCTTTGCTATATTCATAACTATGAGACTGTTGTAATCACACTTGCTGTTCAACGGAACAGCTCCATGATCAAAGTTGTTCCAACTGACATTCCTGCAGGTTTTCAGGCATAATGTATCTAAAACTATATTGTCC
>NC_068985.1:51122944-51124655 GCF_001194135.2 Octopus bimaculoides
AGATTTGAAAGAAAACAAAAAAGGAACCATACCATCAAGTTCTTTGTTGTGGTATTTATTGACACAACCAGCTTTCAATAGATGGGCCTTTTTTAGAGCTCCAACTGGGCCTTTTTTAGAGCTCCAACTGCACCAAACAATTCCTAAAAGTAAAAAGAAACCCAATTCATTTAATAGATATTATTTCAAGTATATGAATAATAAAAAATAATCTATGATTTAGGCACAAAGCCAATAATTTTACCTAATTCAGAATCCTTTAAACCATAGATTAAGTTTTCTAAAATAAAATGAGTTATTTTTTGCTGATGGAATATTGTAAATAAAATATATAAAAAAAGACTCTACAAAACAATATACAATGAGTAAAAGAAAGAGATGCTACATATCAACTGACGTTTTACTTTTACAGATTTCAAATACTAAAAGTCATTGTTCTGATGACAATACAATAAAGAAATGCTAATACCACTATAAACGTATATGGTTTGGAATGTTTAACATACAAGTCGATATCTATGAACATAGATAAGGTAGCAGCAGCAGGAGGCCATAAATGTCTAGTAGCAATAGGGAAATTAACACACAAGTGGCTGAGTACTCCACAGATACACACACCCTTAATGTAGTTCTCACGACACAGGTGACAAGGCTGACCATTTGAATTAGAGGTACAACTCATTTTTGCCAGCTGAGTGAACTGGAGCAATGTGAAATAAAGTGTCGTGCTCAAGGACACAAATTGATACCAGGAATCAAACTCAACCTTATGAGCCAAATACCCTAACCACTAAGTCATGCACTTTCACATACATACACTCACTTTCTCTCTCTCACACACATACGTGTATGTGCGCGTGTGCACACACACACACCTGCTTCTCATTACTTGATTACAATGAGTTTACATTACCAGCAATTTAAACGAGGGTCAACATAGCAAGTGACTAATGCTAAAGAGAACACTACTTCTGGATAACAAATGGTGGCCTAGATATACCAGGGAGGCATTACAAAACCTACATAATTAACTATTTTGTCACAAACTATGCAGATTGTAATTTAGTTGTACCCCATTTTCTAAGCAGCAGAAATAGGCTTTAATCACCTACACCAACCAATAACTAATTAGTAATATATTTTATTTTCCCTTGTATTCTTGACTAGAAGACCTAACTGCCACTTTTCAGCTGGGCTTCACACTGAAAGCATTTATTAGATTTTCATCACAACACACATTGTGTACTTTTCTTCTACCTAGAGTAAAGAATCTTGATTTATTAAGACTACACACCCACTCACATGCGTATATATGTGAACACACATACACACACTCTTAGCACTTTGTTTGACTAAAGGCAGTGCTCCAGCATGGCCATAGTCAGACGACTGAAACAAGCAAAAGAATAAAAGAATAGCAGTTGACTGCCTCCCTTAACTAATAGACAGGAGATTACACTGCATAGTAATCAATAGAGTTATTGTTTACAAAACTAGCATGCTTGTTTGTATTATGTCAAATCATTTTAAAAGATGACCTTTATATATCTATTTCAATACAGAAGACGCTTATGTTTTAAGATAAGCTTAACAGAAAATAAACAATATCATGATCAAGGCCACATCAAAACAACATTTAAAAACATTTGAACAATATCAAGCAGTTAGTAACAGATGGCATGCTAAGAGGATATATATATATATATATATA
>NC_068985.1:51128539-51130212 GCF_001194135.2 Octopus bimaculoides
TCAACTACTGTGAAACTAGTTGAAAAAACATTTTGCAGAAATGAAAAGAGCCTTCCTCTGCTCTTTCTATGATGCACACCTTGTGCAGTCATGTTTCATGCAAATATTGAACTTCTTAGTCACCAGATGAAGCAACATAACAAACATGTGGGAGAAGAAAGAATACTACTTGGAAATAAAAAATTGGTGATATTATGTGTGAATGTGTATGTATACACGTGTATATTTTATCAAAGTATATCAGTAAAGGGGGTAAACATCACCGAGACAGAAAAAAAGAATGATGCTCTTTGAATGAATTTTTTTGTGATATTTGTTCTGCCCTGAATTTAGAAACTTCCTTGTGTCACTTTTACAGTAAAAAATGCAGTGAACTAGACTAGTTGAGCAGAAACTGAAAATGTGATATAAATTCTGCAAAAGGTAAGCATGCTCAGTCATTGCTACAGAAATTAAATATAAGGGAGATAATAATGGTTAACCACCTACAACCTAGCGTTAAATATTTATAATAAAACTCAATTTGTGGAATTTATCACCATTACATCACATATAAATGCTAATTTATGCTAGTATATACATACAATTAGAAGTACTTTTAAAATAAGCTTTTGGGGTCCCACTCTCTTTCCAGAAGAAAATTAAAGAAATGTCAAGAGACATTAGACACAATTCTCAGTAATATGAAAATATCACTATTCCCATATTCATCACGACTAAAGTTACAACTATCATAATTTGTTCATATTTATTCTTCTTTGAGCTATTGGGATTTTGTACTGTTGCAATATTTCTTTTCTTCTAGAGTGAAATAAAATGCTTTGACTTACAATTATATCATCCTGAGTGACAATTGGATGAAGATTAATGACCAACACACGGTAGCCAGATGAAGATGAAGAATTGGAGAGAATGTCAGAAGAAAACTGAAACAAATCAAATCAAAGAAATTTATGAACAAAAACATATTTAGATTAAGAATAGTTCCTTTCTAAATGTATTTCATATCTTGTTTTCATAGCTGAGAGATAAACACATTAAAGAGATTTATCTATCTAAACCATTTACTGTGAAAAAAAATCATTACTATCTAGTTTAAATGGTTCCTGTATATTGTATATGATTGCTGTAGGAAATATGTAAACAAAGGCTTCCAAAATGAGCATGCAGTGAACACAGCACAAACAAAATAATTGTTGAAAAGTAAATAAAAAAGAAAAAAAATGTGGTACACACTAAAAAAAAAAAAAAGTTTGCTTCAAGCTTAATTTCCCTGGTAATTAAGTGGATATCATTACAAGACTCACTGCCAAGGAGGACATCAGCCTGTTGCAAAGCCAATCCTAATCCCACTAACTATTGCTGGTATGTGTTTTCAGCTGTATAGATTGTAACGAAATGCTTTGCTCAAAAACACAATATCTTGCTCCATAAATATAAAATTCAGAAGTTCTTGATACTGTCAAAATGATTATGAGTCCATAGTTATGTGAGTATTCACAAATACTTATGTATTTATATAAATTTGGTTGAAAAAACTGGAGAAATTTAACTCAATATATACCATTTTAATGTCCACTTTTCCAAGCTTGCAAAGGTCAGAATTCATTTTGGCAGATTTTCTTCAGCTTCATGCCCTTCTTCAAGTCACCAACCCGTTTGTTTCCAAACAA
>NC_068985.1:51130222-51134519 GCF_001194135.2 Octopus bimaculoides
TTTGTATGACAGAGGCACTTGTTTACAACTATCATGGGATGCCAAGACAATAACACATACACAACTGGGAACATTTTGTTTCCATCTACCAAAAGCACCCGCAAGGTTTTGGTTGATCTGAAGCTGTAGCAGAAGATACTTGTCCAAGGTGCCATGTACCAGGACACAACCTAAAATCATATGGTTAAGAAGCAAACACCTCAACCACATAGTCATACCTGTATGTACACACACACAGACACTATATATATTTCCTAGCCATGCAAGCGTGGAAGATGGATGTTAAACAATAATGATGATTTTAAAACAATGACTGGAAAATTTGGTAGTTTTTCATTACAGCAGAGGAAATACAACATGAATAATAATAATCTTTTCTGCTATAGGCACAAGGCCTGGAATTTTGGGGGAGAGGACCAGTCATTATATCAACCCCAGTGCATAATTGGTACTTAATTTATTGACCCCGAAAGGATGAAAAGCAAAGTCAACCCCAGCGGCATTTGATAATGATAATTTTACAACAGTTATATATATATATATATATATATATATATATATATATATAGAGAGAGAGAGAGAGAGAGAGAGGATCTATTGTAACTCTTCAGACAAAAATTATATTTGAATCTCACAGGAGACTTAGGGCTTGATCAAAAACAAGATGAGTGGATAATATCCAATCCAACCAAAAAGTGTAATGATGGTTACTTCTGATAAGGACCTTATGAAGAAAGTGCCTGAGGACTATACCCCCAACATCCCTCCCAAGAATAGTGGACAAAGAAAATGCATGGATGGACAATGGGTAGAAATCATGTTACCGTTTTACAGAGTTTACTAACATGACAGGATATATTATAGTCACGAGGAATATTTTAAAAAAATATGTCAAAGACTGTACTTCCAAGAAGGTACAAGTAATAATCATTTCAAATTACAATGCCAATCTATTTTTATTATTTGACATGTAATATGGAGTTGGAATACTGGGTCTGCTAGTTTCTTACTTAGAATCATACTCTACTGGTCTTAGATAAGGAACTCAAATTTGAGAATGGATTTCAATGTTTCTGTGGAGAATTTGTGGGCAATAGATACCATATAACTTGGAGATGTTATCTGTAATATATCAGTGTCTTAACTAGAGGAGATACTCAACTCTCATCAGTTTAACGCATAGTAAAACTGGAGTTAACAACCATTGCTTAAAAATCATACTAGGCTTAATTTTTTTCATGGCTTAGTCAGGAGTCCATGATCTCTGAAGAGCTGATGAGACTGGGCAGAATTAAAAAGAACTAGTTACAGATTGTTGCAGTAGGTAGCATTGCAAATCAAGTTATTTATCCTCAGGACCAGGTGGTGATTTTGAAATGGTGCATCAAATTAGGTCTAAGACTTAAGTATATATAAATAAAAGAACAATCCAAGCATTGAAAAGTAGTTAGATTACTTGCCAACTAGAGTTCCAACTCTAACATAGTAAACTACCATGACTTGTCTGTTACTTTAGGTGTAAATAGATTGTGACTATAATTCCTAATTTCTTGGTTCAATGGTTGGAGTTAGGAAAAGCACTGAACAGTGGAAAATTTGTTTCAATATTTACTTAATTTGGACACCCACCCACCCCAAAAAAACTAACAAAGAAAACCTTTAAACTTTTCCATCATTGACAAATAAATTGTAAAATAAAATAGTGATCATTACTGTTTTGACATTAACTCATGCAGATGTCAAATTCAAAAACAGAATTACTCACCTGGTCATGTGAATCAACATTACTTGCAGGTTTCATACGTTTTGTAGCAGATGGAACAATCCCAAAATCTCTGGACTGACGAGGAAATTTGATAAGACTTTCCCGATCTAATGGTAAGGAAGATTTCGATGGATTGCTAGCAACTTCGTATTTGTCTCTACGAGTCATTGACGAAGAAGAAAGTACAGAATTCTGGCTAAAGCCGTAATAACCATGGAGATGAGGATAATGACTGTTGTGGTAGTGGTGGTGGGGATGAAGGTGAAGTAAGGTGTCAAGCAGAAGAAGTGAGGGAAGAGTATCCAGAAGTACTCAAATGTTCATAATCATAGTCTATGGATTTAGGAGTAGAGATTTTCTCTCGATAATGATCATTCTTCAATTGTATAACAGGACCTCTCAGGGGCTCATATGTTGCGATATTTGATCTTTCATCACTCTGAAACAATTGAAAAAAAGTCAAGTTAGAAACTAAAAAAATAAAATGATACAAATATGTATATTAAACTTCACACAAATTGTATTACAGCAGGCACCTAGCAGCATTTGACAAATCCATTAGATTTAAACATATGCGAGGAATCAGTTGTAGAGTGTTAGAGTAAACTGTGTGGTATGGTCATGTGATGTGCATGGAAAATGTTAGCTATGTAGAGCAGTTCAAAGTGGATGGAAACATAGGAATAAGTAGTGATGACCGATCTCAAGAAGCTGAACCTCGCAAAGGGAGAAATGTGCTAAAGAAAATCGAAGTCCATGAAAACATAGAAAAACAAATGTAAAAGAAATGCTGGTGGTCAAAGAGGGTGGGATGATTAACATCTACAATTCATGCTCATATGTACATACTCGATCCCCATCTTAATTACTACACATCATTCTCTCATGATTCCTTCATCTATTATTAATTACTGACATTTATCACTCCTTTTTTTCAGTTAGTACCTTCCTGCTCTGTCTTTTCTATTATATTCTGTTCCTCTGTCACTATCTCACTTGCTCATGTTTCTTTTCAATCTAACCAACAACCTCCATGTAATGTCTGTCTCTATCCCTTTCCATTACCCTCTTCTCTATCATTCTGGTTCTCTTTTTAGACTCCCTCTTTCTGCCACCACACTGCCTATGTCATGGAAGATAGCAATGCATGCACACCTGCCAATTCATCCCTTGTTACCTGGCTAATTTATCAGCACATCTCACCTCAACAACCTATTCTGACTACATTGTTCCAAAAGACATTGGTCTATTAGCCTGAAAGCTGATCTAAGTCTTCCCAACTCTCTTTGCATGAAGACAATCATCAGCTGGCCACTGACAACCTACTGCCTTTTTGCTATTAAAAATACAAAATGAACTGATGCAGAGGAGGCAGCAATGGGGACAATAGACTGTTCATTTGCTGTTACACTCCAAGAAGGGCTCTTGCCTGATGAACTGGGTACAATCAACACAATCATATTTTACATCAACTTTTCCGTGCCAGTAGGGGTTGGATAGATTTTCTGAAGCAGTGCTTTATGTCCAGATACCCTTCCTATTGTCAAGCTTTTACTTCATACAACATGCAGAGATTTAGTGTATCATACTCTAAAGCTGACGTACATATAGTTAGATACTTTATTTAAGACATAATTCTGACTAATAACTTGAATCTTCACCAAGAATACTATTAAAAGAATGATACAACATGCATGTGTGCGCACACACACACATAAAAGGCATTTCAGAGCATATAAATTGTCATGCACACATATGCAGTGAGGGGACTTAGAGAATACCACATACACACATTCTTTATCCAAAGTGTGTATATGTAAGTTGTTAATATCTATCAAGGAAAAAAGTATTCTTAATTACCAAGTTTAGGGGGGTAAAGAAAATAAATAAAAATATTCAAGGGAAGTAACTGAACGTTTTACCAGTATTCTCCGTACATCTCTGTTTATAAATAAATCACACACGTGATTTGATTGACGTTAACTGTTTATATATAAATCACGTGGTTGAATATCATAGTTTCTTATGAGAAATCGAAAATGCCTCGTGGAAGACCGGCTGCACAATATCTTATTGTTGCTGAAAACGAAATCCTCACTCGTGAATTAATATTAGAGGAAAAATGGAATATCAGTGAATTAAGCAGTAGCTCAAGATACAGAATGTTGGAATGATGTGCGCGTCGTCGACTTATTAGAAATAAGTTTACCTGCGACGACTGTCTAGTACCATGCGGACTTGTTACACGTGGTGACAGAATAGATGGAAAAGAATGGGGATCTAGTTCAAAACGGGGGCACCAGTATTTTCTTAACGAAACACTTTGAAACTTGGGACACTGGTAGAATGTGTCATATAAAACATCTTTTTCTCTTAGTCTTCTTAAGAAAAATTATTATATTGCAATTTATTTCATGTTAAAGTTGTCGTATTTCTGTAATTTCAACCAATGACTGACGTCCATTCAGCCGAATACATTAAGTGCTGACTACGTAAACAAACGATTCTCAAACGATTCTGGCGGTGATAAAA
>NC_068985.1:51134529-51136276 GCF_001194135.2 Octopus bimaculoides
TTATTATATTGCAATTTATTTCATGTTAAAGTTGTCGTATTTCTGTAATTTCAACCAATGACTGACGTCCATTCAGCCGAATACATTAAGTGCTGACTACGTAAACAAACGATTCTCAAACGATTCTGGCGGTGATAAAATTATTATTTCCTTGTCAAAAAATGGTTGAAGCATATTGGCAGTAGCCAATAAACCTTTCTATTATAGGCACAAGGCCTGGTTTTTGAGGGAAGGAGCAAGTCGGTTAGGGAAAACGAACACACGTGTGTTGCCTCTCTGCAAAATGTCAGAAGTAATGGAGATTAAATACGCTTTACACCGCTTAAACTGCCAAAGGAGTAACTATAAACAGCTGAATTGGTTGAAATGATCGAAATAAGACAATTTTTTACATGAAATTAATTCGAATACAAAAATTTTTTTCTGTTCTATAACACAAAATAGATAAGTATACGAAGTTTGAAAGTCTTTCGGTACCAAAATCACTACATAAAACATAAATGAAAACTGGTGCCCCCGTTTTGAACTAGATCCAAGAATGGTACTGTAAACAGTGTAAAAAAAAGAAATCTGTCCGTTACAGTTCATTTTTTGAAAGGAGCCATATTCAACTGTACAATCTGGTGTTGCTTATTTACTGCTGGTGCAAGGAAATAATGCAAAAACATATTATAGATGAGTGCTCTCTTAGTCACACTAGCGTGGTAGATTGGAGCAATTTCTGCCGTGAAGTGTGTGACGAATGGCTTCGTCAAAACCCCATGGAAATTGGCGGTGTTGACAATAATGGACAGCCACTGGTGGTAGAAATAGATGAAAGCAAGTTCTTTCATCGAAAGTACCACCGTGGGCTGTGGAGACCTGGCCACTGGGTTTTCGGAGGTGTTGAGAGAGACTCAGGGAAGTGTTTCCTTGTAGAAGTGCCCGACCGAACAGAGCAGACACTGTCGGAAATGATACAGCGGTGGATTTTGCCAAGAACCCACATAATCAGTGACGGGTGGGCATCCTATGCCAATATCACAAACTTGGGGGCGATGTATATACACCCACGAAGTTATTGTGCATGGGGACCACTTTGTAGATCCAAATGATAATGAAATTCATACACAGAATATAGAAAACTTGTGGATGAGATTGAAAAGAAAACTTCGGTGGCAATTCGGGACATCGGATGAATTATTTTCATCTTATCTACATGAATTTCTATGGCGGAATTCAATCCCAAAAGAAAAAAAACATTTGTTTATTTTTTGGCTGCCATTTCTGAAGTGTATAATGTTGAGTAGGTGAATTTCTAGAACTGCATGGTGACCCTCACTCGACGAGGTCGTGCTCATTGAAAATAGATATATTTTAATGAAATTTTCGGCATAACTACAGGGTTTTACCCACCAGACTTTGGGAGGTCATAACTTTCAGAAAAATGAATATTTTTTAATGAAATTTTCTATGCATATAGTATTTACTATGTAGAATCCGAATATACAAAAATTTGGAATGGGGGTGGGGGACAATTTTCGGAAATTCCAACAGAGTCCACTTAAATTCTTCTTAACTTCCAGGAAAATTAATATTTTTTCGTGAAATTTTCTACAAATATACCTTGATGTATGTACATTTCGAGCATGTAGGAATTTTGAAGGAAACAACTGCAGGTTATTTTTGAGAAGCGTTCCCCACTCGGTGGTGTTTCGGAGCAAGTCGTCCATATTTGTTTCATTTTTCTCTATTATGTGCGTATGTG
>NC_068985.1:51137081-51138690 GCF_001194135.2 Octopus bimaculoides
CGGCAGAAATTGGCCCAATCCACCACAGTGGACCAACTCGCAATTTGTAACTCGTGCATAATTCTCCGCAAGGGTACATCAATCGACCACCAATACAAAAAGAGCAGTATTGTTTTTAAAGGCAAATTGCTCTTTTGAAAAAACGATCCTTTTCTAATAGAAAAGCGTTTTCGACACTGTCGACCAGTACACTTCCAGCTATATCCATCTTGAACTGGCCGAAATTTCGAAAATGAACAATTGTGGCCACAGTCACAAACATGCGCTTCTGCTAAAAGTCCATATCTTTTCAGCCAGTCAATGAGATGGTCCTGGTCACGGCTGATTTCATACAAATCCACCAGGCGAAACGGAGGACATTGCATAATATTCATCCTGAGTAGCAATAGAATAAATTCAATTTCAGTGTAAAATTTCCAAAGATTCTGAAACCTTCCAAAGTGGCAACAGAATGAATTTAATTTCAGTGTAAAATTTCCAAAGATAGAGTAAGGTTACCGAGAAAAGGATGCGAGGGAAGTTGTGTCTTATAGTTGGCTTTGGTCGTGTTGTCTTTTAGGTGGCTGACTGCTTGTGACTATATCTGTAGATGTCCATTCCCTAACTGATTGAGTTGTCACGAGTTGCTTCTCTCTGTTGTCGCCAATAAGACAATGGATTTAGCTGGTGGTCTTGTTATCTCTATTCTAGATTTGATGGAGTAGAAGAGGTCAGAAAAGGGTCAAGTGGTGGAGACACCGCTTCGGCCTAGTTGAAGGCGTCTGGGAAATAAATTTCTACTTCAGCAAATATTATTTCGTAAAGCAGGAAATATTTCCGAAGACATGTACACTTCCGAACACCATATATATATATATATATATATATATATATATATATATAATGTTAATTCTCTAAATGAAGTATTAACAGTAACTGCACGATAAAGTGTAGTATATTGCCACTTAAGTGTGGCTGACCCCTAGGGGTGGATGTTACTGTTGCTAGCTATATAAACATGAGCATGCGCATCAGTTTAAAGATATAACAACAACACCCCTCTCTGTCTCTCACATAGTTTGACACCCAATTTCTCTCTCTCTCTCTCTCTCACCCTTCCTCTTTCTCGATCTTTCTCTCTCTTCTTTCTTTCTCTTTCCATCCGCCTCTATTCGTCATTACTCATACTCTTTGTTGTTACCTTTCTCTCTCTCTCCCTCTTCTTTGTCTCATCTTTCACTTACACTAACACATGGTACAAACAAGCGGACATTTATAATACATCAATGATCAATCTTAATATATAAATCTGAAATTGTGTGTTTGTGTGAAGCCTTTTTGAATGTTTATAGAAATCCACATTTTCCACTTTTTCGTAAAAATTTTTACATCAATGGAATTTTCTCGATCTGAACTTTCCAGTGCAGTAATTAGATTTTTTAAATTCCGTTTACTTTGTGTGATTTAAGGGAGATTTGGTTGTTGTTTCTAGCAACTTTTATATTTCATCCCTGCTACCTGGAACGCCATAAGTACACACGCGCTCAACATAAAAATATAGAGAGTAAAAGTAAAAGAGGGAGAGAGAGAGAAAGTGATACATACAACGTCATAGATTAAACTTTCATCT
>NC_068985.1:51141185-51141771 GCF_001194135.2 Octopus bimaculoides
GCCTGAGGCAGGATGGCCACTGAAAACCACCCACAAGATGTAGCACAAACACACACAAAGAAAAATGAAAGAAATGAATGTGCACTCGTGAGAACATGCATGCAACGTACAAATGAAAGAAAATGTGTGAGTGCACAAGTGTGTGTGAGAAAAAACACAGAACATATTAAAAGTGTCTGTAGAGAAAAAATCCAGTTCGTATAAGAGTTACACAAGATTATAGTATGTCCATACGCAGGAAGTTGTGGTCCGTGAGCAGTGCTGTAGTTGAGCGTCGGATGCTAGTTGAGACCTGTTACCTGGTATTAAATATCCTAGTCGGTTAGTTCTGACTGTTGTGCGCGAGTGGATATTCCACTCATACAGTGAAGATAAAACCGAGTGTGTTGATCTTGGTGTGTCCCTGGTGGTGGGGTTGTTGGCGCACGACATTGTGGTAGACAGTACATTGATGGAGAAGACGTCGGCGCAGGAACTGTAATATAGCTGTGTTCTGTATGTGTGGTGGTAATGATTTCCTGTTGAAACTTGGCGATGTCGGGGGAATGCTTGTAGTTGGTAGTAGTAGTTGTTGTCGTCGCGGTGG
>NC_068985.1:51141871-51145374 GCF_001194135.2 Octopus bimaculoides
TACCACTTTGTCATTTCTCAGGCAAACACATGCCTATCGCACCGACACTCTACAAAAACACACTACATTCTGGTGACTCCACTACACGTCCCTGGAAGATGATGAGCAATCTGAAAGATCTTCCACGGAAATGTGATATTGTGCATCGAGAATTCTTCCCCCATGATCAGACCAACATAACTAGCCTGGGAACCTTTTGAAACCACCTCGTACACAACCACAGAAAGAACAATTCACTTAGCTTATAAGCATGCTCGAACAGAATTGATTTGTGGTTTAACTGCACTATGATAACCACAACCATAGCAACAACATAATCAACAACAACAACAACAAAATTTAGTACACGACCACCAAGAAATAAATGTAAGTGAAAGTCAGACCATTATTATTTCAGACCATTATTATTTCAACTATTTTGGCGGAACAACTTCCGCTCTTTTGATAGTAGGTTATCAATGTCTTGGTCGTAAATAACGGTATCTCTCTCTGTTGTTTACCGTCTACTTACAACTTTTATATATTTATATATATATATATATATATATATATATGTGTGTATTACATAAAGTTAAGTCGACTATCGTTGTCGTATTTAGCTTAATAATATGTAATTTCTAAGCGACATGTCTCATGCTTCGTTTAACTAACTACACACTCACTGTTCAGATCAGATAACTAACTTCATTTTTCAACCGCTTATTAACGGAGAGAGGCTCTACATCGAAACCACCTACCAATTTCTCACTCAAAACCACGCACACACACACACACACACACACACACGTCTTTTGATTCGGAGGTCAAAGCGGGTCAAATTTTTTTTTTCAAGTTTCTTTCCTCTTCTTTTCTTTTAATTGATCAAGCACCTGCATGGCTATGTGATTGACAAGCTCACCTTGCAACCTCGTGAGTTCGGGTTCAGTCCCACTACGCAGCACCTTGAGCAAATGTCATCTACTACAGCCCCAAGCCAAACAAAGCATTTTGAGTGAATTTGGTAGCCGGAAATTATAAAGAAGCTCGTCGTATACCTACCTACCTACCTACCTACCTACCTGCCTGCCTACCTACCAACATACATACATACATACATACATAGGCTAAAGACCCCCTTCGGTCGTGAATGACTATGGTGATTGCACCTAGAAAGTTCTCCTGCGAGGTACAGGTCCGGGCACTGTTGTTTATGGAAGACCAGCAGTCACCCATGCATACCAGTCTCCCCTCCCCGTGCCACCGGTGTTGTCCAAGGGAAAGGTGAAGGCCAATATAGCTTGGCACCAATGACGTCGCAACTCATTTCTGCAGCTGAGTGAACTGGTGCAATGTCAAATAAAGCGTCTTGCTCGAGAACACAACATACAGCCCGGCCTGGGAATCGAACTCCCTACCTCATGATTGTGAACCCGACGCTCTAATCTCTGAGCCATATGCTTTCGACACATGCATACGTGTGTGTGTGTGTGTGTGTGTAATGCGTTTGTCGTTTGTTTTCGCTCCCGGATCTTTCCGGTTTGGCAAATAAGAGTGATAAAATAAGTTCCAGATTAAAAAAAAGAAAACACAGGGGGCAATTTGATCGACTAAACCTTTCAAGATGGTGTCCAAGCATGGCCGCAGCTCAATGGTGAAACAAGTAAACAATGGAAGATATTCATTTCAGCCCTTCTGAGTTCAAATCCTATCGAGAGCAACGTCCCTTTTTATCCTTCAGGCGTTGATAAATGATGTACTAATCGTGCAATGGGATTTATTCCTCTGCTTGTCTCTCTATGGAAAACATCATGGATGGTCTTTTAGCTGTGGTGGTCATAAAGTCTCTCTTGGTTTACTATAGAATGTTTCATACCACTATATAACATGTTGCGTGTTAATTCGTGGACAAAATCCTTTCTGCTATAGGCACAAGGCCTGAAACTTTGGGGGAAGGAACTAGTCGATTACATCGACCCCAGTACTCAACTGGTACCTAATTTATCGACCTAGAAATGATGAAAGGCAAAGTCGACCTCGGCGGAATTTGAACTCATACCGTAGTAACGGGTGAAAAACCGCTAAGCATTTTGCGGCGATCTTACGGTACGAGTCCTAAATATCGGCCTTTTCCGTAAAAAGTGTCTTCGGCGATCTTTACCAAAGATCGGCCTTTTCCGTAAAAAGTGTTGGAGAGAAACTGGGAAACGACGTCATAAAAGCGAACGACATACAAAGAGCGCGATTTATTTTGAAGGGTTTAGGGTTAGGCTTAGGGTTAGCGTTTGGGTTTTAGGGTTTGGGTTAGGGAATTCCGTCCCTAACCCTAAACACTAACTCTAACCCTAAAACCCTAACCTTAACACCGTACTGAAGATCGTGCGGGTGTTACGGAAAAGGCTGATCTTTGGTAAAGATCGCCGAAGACACTTTTTACGGAAAAGGCCGATATTTAGGACTCGTACCGTAAGATCGCCCATTTTGCATACCACTATATAACATGTCGCATGTTAACTTGTGGAAATATTACAAGAGACTTTATTCCTTTGCTAAATTATGCAGTGGACCAAATTAATACATCGTGGATTCTGTTGGTTCATCCCTCGTTTGGATAATTCAGCTCTGGCCGCCGTTGGTTACACGTGCTTCGTTATGAATATCATGACGCGTCCTTCAGGAATTCTCTCACCTCTCTCCTAGAGAAGTTTTTGATAAGACTATACATAAGCAAAAATAGACTCTTGTACAACAAGATTCGTGACAGACGAACTGTAGACAGAAACTTCGCTGCGGGCTAGCTAGGAAGTTGGCCAGCAGGAAAACAAATGGGACTCCCGGTAAGAGAAACAAAACAAAAAATATCAACAGTGAGTGTGAAACGAATCTGAGTGAACTAAACAGAAATAACTTACGACTTAAGCCCTGATGTACATAAAGTAATAAATCTTTGATAAAAGTATTCTCGTCTCCACTAGTTTGTTTGCGTATAGCTTAACAAAGCTATAACTGGTGACCCCGACGATAGAACAAAAGCTCTCGGTATCGGAACAAACATGGCTAGCAACAAAACAACACTGAGGCGACCACAGTTCTGGCTTAAGAGGACTGAACTGTGGTTCGTGCAGGCGGAAGCTCAATTCGATTTAAACAAGGTAATGGCCGACCAAACGAAGTACTCGCACGTTGTAGTGGCACTAGACGAAGACATGGCAACGAGGGTGATGGACATTTTAACCCATCCCCCACCAACGAAAGATAGACTAGTTGATACATTCCGACGCAGTGAAAGAGAAGAGGCAGCCAAGATACTGGAGGAGGAATTTGGCGATTCCAAGCCTTCGGACAAGATGTTGGCATTAGCCCCTCGCCCGTGAGTCACCTTCCTTTTTGTTTAAAGAAATATTCCTCCGCAAGCTGCCACCCCAGGTCCAGGCCCTCATAATTCAGACCAAAATCAAGGACCAGCGGTAATTAGCAAAGGCAGCTGGCAAACATTTTTTATCCAGTGGTGTCATGGTCAACACCAT
>NC_068985.1:51145843-51149540 GCF_001194135.2 Octopus bimaculoides
ATAATCGGTGCAGACTTTCTTCGAGCACACTTGCTGCTGGTGGATTTGCGGAGAAGACGACTCCTCGACAACAACACATATGCTTCCATGCCTCTTGCAACATCTGCATATGCTGCTCCCCCCACCCCCGCATAGCAACCATCTCACAGACCAAGAACGAATTCGCGGATCTTCTTGTAAGTCGCCCCACTCTAACATTCTCCAAACCTATAGCCCGCCACGGGTGATACACCAGACAAATTTGCAATCGCAAAGGCCGAGTTCGACAATATGGAGGCATTGGGCATAGTTCGCAGAAATAACTGACGACTTAAGCCCTGATGAACGTAAAGTAATAAACCTTTGATAAAAGTATTCTCGTCTCCACTAGTTTGTGTATGGCTTAACAAAGCTATACTCCCAGCAACAGTTCAAGTTGGTTATTTAGAAAGTATTATGCACAACGTGATTAGATCCGAGATCTACATCCTGCTCAATACTTGACCAATCAAAATACAAGACACAGCCAAATGTTCCAAACTGACACGATAGGCCAAACGACCAATCATTATAGATGTGGAGCCTATTTAAGGCTAGTCGATTACAAAATGCCACAGCACAAATGGATCTCGCTACAATCTAATTCCTTGCAGTGATGGGGCTGCATAACACTTCATATAGCCAACCTGTGGTCCGCGGGACTTTCTGGATGGCACACGTAAAAGGAAAATTACTTGATTTTTTTTTTGTGTGTGTGTGTGTGTGCATTGCAGCCCACCTGATAATGAATCCTGTCTCAGGCGGCCCCCTGAGTAAAGATTTCCCATATCTGCTTTAAACTCACAAAACATACCGTGGTTCACAATAGCGTCCCTTAAGTCTCTCTTTGGAGTTAAGGCCCCCACTCCATTAACTTTAGTACTTGCTTCAGTTGAGGATTTATTTTATTAGTCTAATGGCTAGGTTACTTTTTGACTGCATGGACGCCTTTCTTATCAACCGTAATGGCTTACAATTTAGGCACAAGAGTAGCAATTTTTTGAGGTGAGGAGATAAGAAAATACCATCAATTCTGGTAGTTGACTGGTATTTTACTTTTTATAGATCCAGAGAGATAAAAAGCTAAGTTGACTTCGGCGAGACAATTAAGCAAGGGATTTATCAGGAGTTAAGTCCCTTGTCCCCACCCGCACCCAAAAAACTTCAGTTAGCTTTGATGCTGCCTTCTCTACGAAATGCTGCATTGATACACACACACACACACATGTATATCCCCATAAACCGGCCTCCCCATTATAATATATGTATGTATGTACGTATGTATGGCTGTGTAGTAACAAACTTGCTTCTCAAACACTTGGTTCTGGGTTCTGTCCCACAACATGGCACAATGGACAAGTCTCTTATGCTAAACCACCAGACCGACAAAAGCTTTCTGAGTAGATTTAGTTGACGGAAACTGAAATAAACTCGTAGTATGTATGTATGTATGTATGTATGTATGTATGTATGTATGTATGTATGCGTGTATGTGTGTGTGTGCGTTTGTCCCCACCACTGCTTGACAACCGATGTTGGTTTGTTTATGTCACTGTAACTTAGCGATTCGGCAAAATCGAGCGATAGCGTAAATACCATGCTTATAATTAGTTCAGGGGTAGATTTGTTCGACTAAACCTTCAAGGCGGTGCTCCAGTATGGTCGCAGTCCAATAATTGAAACAAGTAAAAGATAAAGGTGTGTGTGTGTGTGTGTGTGTGTGTGTGTGTGTGTGTGTGTGTGTGTGTGCGCGCGCGCGTCTGTGTGTGTAATTGTAAAATTTGGAGTCAACAAGGAGTTTGACAACAGTCCTCCAGCAACAACACACCTTGATAAACTCAGTGGCTTCTACTAACTTCAGGTCACGACAGACCGAGAGGATGCCTATGAGGCTGAGAATTTGAACTTAAGGAGACAATATTTATATATCGCCTGAGGAAACACAACTAGATCTCATAATGCAGGAAAACTGTTGCATAATCAAGTACTTGGACGCCTGAAGAACTACGTTGCATAGAAACAATTGTAGTGATTGAAAATAACTGTACTCCTTTGTGTTGACTCCAATTTTTTTCAATAATCTATTCACACACAGCAGAAGCCCAAACGCAAACCTAGAAGTACGTATAATACTACTACTACTGGATAGCATAGGGTGAAATCTGAAGGTGGACGAGCTTTATACTGTTCTCTACTACGTTCTTAACAGAATATACTATAACTCTGTGTGTGTGTGTGTGCATACATATATATCACAGTATCAACGAGACCATCAAATGCTGTTATATGCAATTGGTCACAATGCACTTCCAATTCTGTCTTGATTGTTTTCCATCTTGGTCCAAATTGCTTAATTAAATCGTCTTCCCATTGTCGTAGAAGCCTTCCAAATGGCCTTTTCCGGTCTCTTAGATACCACTCGGCAACTGCACGGATCCACCTGTTCTCTGTGAACCTTACGACATGTTCGACACAGTGTAACTTGTGCTTTCGATATTCTGCGATAGCATTGTTCACTCCACTTCATTTTTGAATAATCTCATTTTGAGTGTGCTGTCTTAGTGATATTCTCAGAATGGATCTGTCCATGGCCCTTTGCATAGTAGCCAATCGATGTTCTATCATCTTCATAGTAGCTCACATCTCACTTGCGCATAAGAACGCAGGTAGGACGACGCTATTGAAGTATTTGGCACATATGGTGGTATTGTCTAGCTTTGTTTCAAGCACATCCTTTTTTTTAGTTAAATGCCTTCCATTTTACCCTTATTCTCTTTGAGATTTCAGCATCCATATCTCAGCATATATTCACTGTGTCCTAACTAGACGTACTCCTTTACCGCCTCGATTTCATCGCAGAATATATAAACAAGTATGCCTGCCTCTGAATTTGTTTCCCCATAACTTCCAAACAAATGAATATTATTTAATGATATTTTCTACGCTTCAGACGGTGTAGATTCTGATTGCATCGGAATTTGTTGTGAAAAGATTTTTCTAAAGGTGAGGGAGAGGATTTTCGGTAAATTCACAAGAGGCGGCTTTGTCACCTCGTAACTTTCAGAAAAAATAGGTATTTTTTTTTTCATGAAATTTTCTACAAATACCTAATAAATGGTGTAGATTACCATTATATCGGAATTTAATGAGAAAATTAAAATTGTTGGGCACACACACATACATACTGTCATAGATAAATTCTTTTCGAAATTGCAAGTTTCATTTTGTTGATGTATGTCAGTATGTATGGGTGCGAGCCCACCAGATTTATCTATTTATTTATTTTTAATATAATTTATCCTTTATCTTTTACCTGCTTCTGTCATTAGGCTGCAGCCATGCTGGGGCACTGCCTTGAATTTTTGTCAAATGAATCGACCCCAGAACTTATTTTTTTAAGCCTGGTACTTATTCTGTCGGTCTTTTTTGCTGATCCGCTATTGATACGGGGACGTAAACACACCAACACCGGTTATCAAGTAGTAATAGGGGAAGCCATACACACACACACATACGACGAGCTTCTTTCAGTTTCCGTCAACCAAATCCACTCACAAAGCTTTGATCGACCCAAGGCTATAGTATAAGACACTTGCCCAAGGTGCCACGCAGTGGGACTGAACCTGGAACCACGTGGTTGGGAGGCAAGCTTCTCACCACACAACTACGCCTGCACCAA
>NC_068985.1:51149872-51150663 GCF_001194135.2 Octopus bimaculoides
TATATATATATATATATATATATTTCGATTCAATTGTAACCTACACCATCTGAAAAGAGTATTTGTAGAAAATTTCGACTATCTTTTAATAAAAGCAGACGGATAATGAAAATATTCGTTCGGCAATTTCCGTAAACAATTTTTATTTCTTGAATTATTTTCAGCTGAATCGCTTATTTATATACTTTTTGTGTATATGTGTGAATCTATGTATATTTGTGTATGTTGGTATATATTTATGTGCATGTATGTATGTGTATACACAAATACACATACATATTCAGTACTTACATAAATATGCATACATACAAATACATAGACAAACAAATATATAAACATAAGCGACTAAGCTGAAAACATTTAAAGAAATAAAACTTTTTACGGAAACTGTCAAACAAATACTTTCATTATCCCTCTACCGTTATCAAAAGGTAGCCAAAATTTCATTTTTCTGGAAGTTATGAGGAAACAAAATCGATAGTGGGAGGGGCACTAGGTCTACCTTCATCACTTCGCACTTCTATTCAGTATACACTTTGTTTTCATATGGTTTGTATATAATGGCCAGAACATATATATGAAAACAGTCACCTTTTATTTAATATGTTAAATGAAATAAGGAAATACATAACTAAATCAATAATTTATTATAGTTTTTCTGTGACATTTTCCCCTGATATATTTTTTTTACGAGATACATATGTACTTCAGGGGAGATAACTCTCATACTACTTTGCGCGGCAAATCTGAAAACAAGTGTTGTTTTGTATACGCCTTTACGTTTTATACAG
>NC_068985.1:51151100-51157154 GCF_001194135.2 Octopus bimaculoides
TGTGTGTGTGTGTGTATTTATGTATATAACGGTAATCTTCAAGTTTAGGGGGATAAAAAAAAATTCAAGGGAAGTAACTGAACGTCTTACCAGTATTCTCCGTACATCTCTGTTTATAAATAGATCACACACGTGATTTGATTGACGTTAGGGTTAGGGTGTGATTTATTTATAAACAGCTAGAAGAAAACGGATAATACTGGTAAGTCGTTCAGTTATTTCCCTTGAATACTTTTATTTATTTTTTTTATCCCCCTAAACTTGAAGATTACCTATATAACATTGTCGGTTTTACCATTAATTTGGACCCTCTGTGTTTTATGTACTATTACCGTATTACTTAATATCATATCCCACTGAATAGGAATACTTGTGGTCCGGAACACAAGCCTATCTGCCTTCATTTGTCGCGTCTCGTCACTTCTTTTAAAGGTTAGTATGATTGAACTAAAATATTTTAACGAAGGTCGACTTTGCCTTGCATCCTTTCGGGATCGGTAAAAGAAGTACCTGTCGAGTTCAAGGGTTGATGTAATCAGCTTCCCCACCCTCGTAGGTACTGGTCTTGTGTCGAAATTAGAATATTATATAATGAAGCATCACGGAATTGGAGATCCTAAACAGAAAGTATTCAAACTTGAACATATGTTAGTTAATTCCTTGGTGTATGCAAAAATATGCGTTTATTATTATAAGACTGTGAGTTCGAAGTTACGGTTTGGATTAGAGTTACGATGACGTAAATGAAAATTTAATAATTGTTTCGGCGGACTTTCAGAATAGCTGTCAAAAATTAAATTGGTTTTTTTTTTTTGTTATTTTATAATATCCCTTATTCTGAAACACAGGTAAATCGCATTTAAAAAAGACATTTTTTCATAAATCCATGTTTATCAAACTTCTTAATCACATCGTTCGTTGTGCTTTCGGAATAGCTGTCACAATTAAAATGATTTTGTTGTCGGTATTTTTCGTCATTGGCATTCTTTCGATATTAGTCTCAAATGAAAATCATATTTTATCGATGTGTTCGGCTATTTACAGAAAAACCTATTTCTTTATTTTTTTATTTTATTTTGTCAGATTTGTACACCTCTGTCAAGCAAATCAAAGACAGTGTCGGTATCACCAGCACCCCCCTCCGTAAATTGCTGAGCACGTGGATAAAACAGCTGATTTTCATTTGAACTATAGGGTTCCACGAGAAAGAGTGAGATAAGCTAATGCTAATTTCATGATCGTAATATTACTATACATGCACAACATATTACTGGTTATTGTAATATTGTAGTGTATATATAATTATATATATAAATATATCTCCACGTGCGGTTAACACAACCCTACCATTTACTGACTTATATATATAAATGATTTTATAATTATAACAAGGGATCAGCTTAATGCATCACCACGCATTGCTAGAAATAGACGTTAAAGTCTTTTTTACTACCTTAAAATATCTGAGAATAACACACTTATTATTAAGTAAAAGAAAGATAATGAATCAAATTTGGTTAACCATAGACACATTTTGAACTCAAAGTAAAAATAGTTTTACTTACTGTCTCATTAGTATGGTACTCTTTAAAGCATAAATTTGCAAGTATTTCGAAAATATGCACCTGATCATGTGACATCCTGTCCATGACAAAATTGCAGACGACAACATACACGTGATCACAATTTGCGAAGTAAACACTGGTACCACATGACACATTGCCCCATGAAGGTCACTACTAGCTTTCACTGCGCACGCAACCATGTGCTGCTATCTGTTGGTGTACTACAAAACTAGTCCGGCAACATTTTGATATCACCTCGTATGTATGCAAGCTTTTCCACTTTGTTTTGTTTCTATCTATGCATGGTTATGTTTTTAGTAAAAAAAATATGAAAAATATTTTTTAAACAAAATATAAAAAATTGCAAGTTACAGAAAATGCGTACATGGACATTAACGAACTGTTTGTATATGCTCTCTCAGCTACTTATATGCGTGCGTAACCTACTCATATTCAGCACATTGGCTTAATATAATTATCTTCAGAAGACCCCTTCACTATACGATTTGTTCATTTAGTGTACTGTTCGTAAATGCTTCTCCAGCACATATACAAATGTAGTCTATTTGTAGTTTTTTCTTAAAATTTTAGTTCACTAAATGAATGGGCTGCAAATTACTTATACGTATGCATAGTCTGCTAGTGGATTGTTGATCAAACTTCAGTTCGTTATGCGAGTTTAATTTCCTTCAGAAAACCATTTCGTATATGGGTATCACACTGTACAGAAATAACTGACCTATCGACAGTGTGTGTATATTCTTTTCTACTCTAGGCACAAGACACGAAATTTTGGGGGAGGGGGCCAATTGATTACATCAGCCCCTGTACACAACTAGTACTTAATTTATCGATCCTGAAAGGATGAAAGGCAAAGTAGACTTCGGCGGAAACTTTTTCTTGCAAATGTGTAATTAATGGTCTTAATATATTTATCACTTGTGTTCAAACTTTCATTGTCTTGAAAATGGAGGCATTTCATGATTAAATCAAATCGATTCCTTCTCATAGCTTCATACACAGCCACATTTCTCAAGTCGTCACTGACTGCCCAGTAGTGTGCTTTACTTGGCAATGGATTATAGCCTAATATCAAAATAGCAAAAAATACTTTTAACTCTTCTTTAGTCACACTTATGTCTTGCCTGTTTCTACACAGCGAATATTTTGTATTTTCACTGAACTAGCTCTTCGTCAAAAAACAACTCGAAAAGTTCTACCGCAGAAAAATCTCTGTATGCGGAATAATTTCGTTGAGGAAATATAGGTCGCGATTTAAAGCTTCGTTTTTGGGGCCAAACATACGATGGCTTTGGCGTAGTTATTTTTCATTTCCGACTACCAGATGGACCCACAGACGTTGTTGGATGAGAAGTGGAAGTTAGGGATGTAGATTCAACTTCAGCATCTTCTTGCTCTTACATAAGCTTGTGCTGGGGCAATAAGTTGCTTTCCTGACAAATTTTCAATAAAGTATTCTTCCTCGCCTCCTGAATCTTCATCAGTTAGTGTACTAACGTCTGGAGGCTCTATGAAAATATCCGTTGCCCCTGCATCTGCATCATTTCCAAGATTATCCAATACTGTGTTCAAATCTGAAAACCTGCAATTGAGCATATTTTATATGAAAATGTACACTCATTCTCGTAACGTGCCGTATATGGCACGTTGATATTTACACATTGCTGCTACAGTTACCTTGTGCAAGAATGTTATCAAAGTGAAATAGAATACACACCAGTACCTCATGTGACTGTCACTAAAAAAAAAACTGTTTCCATAAAAATAAAATGCAAAACTACTTTTTATTAGACTTCACAAGAATCTTCCTTCAAAATTCTATACCTCAAAAGTGAAGCAATTTACATGCACTAAAACAACTTGGTACTAATCAAATTGATAAAAAAATTTAAATACTAACCTAGCAGTCTACAAAATAGTAATAAATCATTAAATGAGTATTGTACAATAAAAGTTATGGACATGCAAATGAAGCATACACTTTGTGGTAGATATCGTCGACTCCAGCTCGTATCCGAGCATTGGGTTCGTCAGTTTCCTTCCAGTCTCCTCGGCTGATGTTTGTGCTGATAGTGACTTTGGAATCCAAGCCGGTGGTGAAAGAGCCATGGGCAGAACTCGCACGGGATGGTCGGTGCGGGTCGAGGATGTTGAAGACGCTCCTTTCTTCTGCGTTTTGCCTCGCTTGAAGGAGTTAGCTCCATTGCGGATAGCAGTCCTCCGGGCTGTCCTATCCATGGCAATCTGTTCCCATGAGGATGACTGGATGTTAGCTTGAGCCAAGGTCCATTTGAGCTTGTCTTTAAAACGGAATTTCGGACCTCCTCTGGATCTTGTTCCGATTGCAAGTTCTCTGTAGAGCATGATCCTTGGGAGACGAGAGTGTTCCATACACTAAACGTGACCTGCCCAGGGTAGACGATGGCGAAGAACGGTGGCTTCGACACTTGGCAGAGAGGCGCGGCGAAGAACCTCATTGTTTGGTAACGTGATCTTCCCATTGTATGTTGATGGTATGTCGTAACTTCGATTGCTGGAATCATTCAAGGCGCATAAAGTCACGGCGGTACAACGTCCAAGTCTCACAAGAGTAGAGTTGACAGGACAATGGCACGGAAGACCATGATCTTTGTCCGGATGGTCAGCGGGTGATTGAAAATTACACGTTGGCTGAGTCTGCCGAAGGCGGAGTGGGCTGCTCCAATCCAGTTATCCACGTCCTTTTCACACGTGTGCGTCTTCGAAAGGATACTTCCAAGGTATGTGTAGTATTCAACTTCTAGGGGTTGGCCATTGATGCTAATGTTTGTAGGTGGACTGTTCTGGCCTGGTGCAGGCTGGATCAATGTCTTGGTCATTAATGTGTTTACCCGCATCCCAAAGCGTTCGTAAGCCGCGTGGTGACAAATAAGACACGCCAGGTTAGGAGCAGCAGGGGAGGGAACTCTCGAATTTAACTAACCATGATTTATAGCAAGCGAGATAATTCGCAATAGTTACCTCCCTTCAAAATTAAGTTTCGTGGTAGAGACAATTTAGTCCTTCGAGCAGCTATAAATAACAACCAAATAATACCTTATTGTCTTAAAAAAAAAAAAATAAACGAAATAACATAACGTAATTTTACATACGCCGTATTTGAGTAGAAGACTGGAACACTTTTAACCCTTCGACTGCAAAATTAACTTTCGTAGTTATTCTAGTAGCGATGTTAAATATTTACCAGAAAATAGAACTTTCCTCTAAGTGACATTGGACTTGTGGCATGTATACCTTTGCTAAAGTTTACTGCACAGTATGTAATCATCCTCCTTTTTAGTCACTTTATACTGGAAATAGTTTCAAAGATGACCTTCTTCAGCAAAAGATAAATTGGAAAAAACAAAATTTTGAGTGAATATATTTATTATCTGAAGTAAATGAGTTAATCGTGAGTCTGCTTGAGCTGGAGCTAACAACATTTGTTTCAAGTTCCTTATTGCTCTGAGACAGCTGAGATCAGACATTGATGAATTTTAAACAACGACGAAGACATTCTGCTTTAAATATGGATGTAACGTTTTAGGGAGTGTCTCATTGCGACTTTTTCTGTAAATTAAGTTCTTTGTGTTTGACTTTATTTTATTCTGTCTTCTATTGGTGTCTATATTAAACAATTATGTATGCATTTACTGGATTTCTGTTTATATCAGGGTTTGGCAACGTGATCAGTATTGACTTTTGGGCGCCTATTTGGCAAGGTTTCTACAGCTGAATGCCCTTCCTAATACCAACCACTCCGAGAGTGTAGTGGGTGCTTTTTATGTGTCACTGGCACGTCAGGTGGCGCTGGCATCACTCGAATGGTGCTTTTTACATACTACAGTCATGGGTGCCAGTCAGGCGGCACTGGCATCAACCACAACTATGATCTCACTTGACTTACCTGGTCTTCTCAAGCACAGCATATCTCCAAAGGTCTTGGTTGCTTATTATTGCCTCTGTGAAGCCCAATGTTTCAAGGTCGTGCTTCACCACCTCATCCCATGTCTTCCTGGGTCAACCTTTTCCACAGGTTCCCTCCATTGTTAGGATGTGACACTTCTTCACAGCTGTCCTCATCCGTACGCAACACATGACCATACCAGCACAGTCGTCTCTCTTGCACACCACATTTGATGCGTCTTATGTCCAACTTTTCTCTCAAGGTGCTTACACTCTCATGTATGCACATTACACATCCAGTGAAGCATACTAGCTTCATTTCTTTCAAGCCTACGCATGTCCTCAGCAGTCGCAGCCCATGTTTCACTGCCGTGTAGCATGGCTGTTCACACATCATACAGTCTACCTTTCACTCTGAGCAAGAAGCCCTATCTATCTATCTATCTATCTATCTATCTATCTATCTATCTGTCTGTCTGTCTGTCTGTCTGTCTGTCTGTCTGTCTGTCTGTCTGTCTGTATGTATGTATGTGTGTGTGTCTTT
>NC_068985.1:51158551-51159754 GCF_001194135.2 Octopus bimaculoides
TTAGTGGAATAGTTTCATTTTTAAAGTGAAAGTATTTGACATGAGTGTTTTTGTTTCACTTTTGACACGTAATACTTAAATAGTGGAGGAGATATTATGTTGCCGTGTGCTCGAACTCTGCAAGAAGTTAATAATTTTTTTTTACTAAAACACAACTGGAACCCTAAGTAAGGCATGTGTAAAATTTGAATGAAATTGGTTGCGTAGTTCTCGAGTTTTAGGGATTCACACAGACAGACACAGACAGACAGACAGACAGACACACATTCTCATTTTTATATATATAGATATATATATATATATATATAATCAAATACATATACACAATATATGTGGTTTGCTTGTACGCCATGAGGCTGTAATTTGATGTGGTGGAGATGACTCTCTCTTGAAGCACCAGGTGTTAATACTCCTGAAAGTCCTAGTCATAGACAGGTGAGAAAACTCACCCCGAATCTCATTCAGGAGTGATGGACATCAATGTTATTCCTGCATATGCATCATTCAGGCATATCCACAGATCATTTTTACACCATTTGTTTACACCATTCTACATATAGTCATGGACAGACTATTCAGTTTGCCTTCAGTTCACTTAAGGTACATGATGTTGATAAGTGGCAAAACATCAATGTCCATCGCTCTTGAATGGAACTTGGGGTGAATTATCTCACTTGTCTATGACGTTCAGGTGTTTTAACACCCAGCATTTTGAAAGGGTCATCTCCACTGCATCAAATCGTAGCTGAATGGTGAACACTAATGCTGCTTCTAATTCATTTTGAATATATCTGTGTGTGTGTGTGTGTGTGTGTGTGTGAATTCGTGTGTTGAAACAAGTCTTGTGTCTTGGTTGGGTCATTATGCCAATAATAATAAACACACACTCTGGCTCAGTATAACTTCTTTATTGTTAGTCACTTGGTTAAATATCTAATTGATTAACCAATTGATCATTTGTTTAATGTTCTGGTTAAACAATTGATTGTTTATTTGTTTGTTTAGATGGTTGGTTGGTTGGTTTATTTGGCTGATTGGCTGTTTAACCAGCACATTAAACAAATGATTGATTAGTTAGTTGGTTAGATATTTAACCAGTTATCTAAAACTAAAGAAGTGATATTGAACCAGTGTGTTTGTTATTATTACTGGTGTAATGACCGTCCTTTCAAGACACAACACTTTATATATATATATATATAT
>NC_068985.1:51166150-51168719 GCF_001194135.2 Octopus bimaculoides
AGTAATCTTCATGGCTCAACAGAGTGGAAGGTTGCCGTGCCATACAGAGAACAAGATAAGACAAGTAAGACATCTAACTTGTCATCCATCTCCATCTCTAGTCATCTTGGCCTAGTCTTGAACTGAATTGTAGATGGTCACGAATAAGAGAGTAAGGTTGATGGTGTGCAACTATTCATCACTTTAAACAAAGTCACTGCACAAGTTATCAATCATCCTAGGATGACTAGATGCTCCTTGTCACTCCAATGGACAAACATTATTAGTATTATTAGGTGTGAAATTACAGTAATGAATTGGTGTAAACATTAGAGCATCAGACAAATGCTTTGTAGTATTTGTTCTGCCTCTTTGCGTTCTGAGTTCAAATCTCACCAAGTTTGACTTTGCCTTCTTATCTGTTGTGTTGACGCCTCCAAGCGAAGAAGTAGGATCGCCCAAGACATATAAATAGAGGTAGTCTAGCCATGGTAGAGGAGTCGAGTGACTGTTGAATAACAGTCGTGTAGCGGTTGAATAGAGATCATCCGAAGGTGCTTGATAGCAGTAGCTTGAGACATAACATTATCCTAGGGGCTGATAAAATAAAGTACTAGTTGAATACTGAGGTAGGGAAGGCATTATAATTAACATATTTGCTGGTATGTATGTATGTATGGTAATGAAGAAAGTGTAGGGAAATGAAATGACATCTTCGCATAACAGCCAATATACCATCAGCATGTGTTTGTAAGTTTGTGCCAACAGTTCTATGATAACTTGTGTTGTTTTCAATATTTTAATTCTTAGCAACAATTATTGCACTTAGTGGACTTATGCTTATTCAGCTCCCAAACCTATGACACTTTGTTGCTCATCTGTTGTTGTTGGCACTCCGTCGCTTACGACGTTGAGGGTTTCAGTTGATCCGACCAACGGAACAGCCTACTCGTGAAATTAACGTGCAAGTGGCTGAGCACTCCACAGACACGTGTACCCTTAACGTAGTTCTCGGGGATATTCAGCGTGACACAGTGTGTGACAAGGCTGACCCTTTGAATTGCAGGCACAACAGAAACAGTAAGTAAGAGTGAGAGAAAGTTGTGGTGGAAGAGTACAGCAGGGTTCGCCACCATCCCCTGCTGGAGCCCGTGGAGCTTTAGGTGTTATCGCTCAATAAACACTCACAACGCCCGGTTTGGGAATTGAAACCGCGATCCTATGACCGTGAGTCCACTGCCCTAACCACTGGGCCATTGTGCCTCCACTGCTCATCTGTAATACCATCGCATTTGACACACGGCAGTTTTTTTAATACATTTAAAGGTATAAAAATTGCATCTGATACACCAGCAAACACATTAACTGTTTTCCTCTCATGCCTTGTACTTATGTGAACAACTATTTGCAGTGGAACAGTAGACTATCATTTGTCTTTTACATGCTTCAGTCATTTGACTGTGGCCACGCTGGAGCACTCTCTAGAAGGGTTAGGTGGAGCAAGTCAATCCTGGAACTTATCTTTAAAGCCTGGTACTTGTCCTCTCAGCCTCTTTTTTGCCAAAACACTACGTTACAGGGATGTAAACAAACCAACACCAGTTGACAAATGGTGATAGAGGCAACAAACACACACACACACACATTCTTTTTATTCTTTTTTATTTGTTTCAGTCGTTTGACTGTGGCCATGCTGGAGCATCGCCTTAGAGGGTTTTTAGTTGAAGAAATAAACCTCAGGACTCATTCTTCATTTACCTAGTACTTATTCTATTGGTCACTTTTGCTGAACCACAAAGTTATGGGGACATAAACACACCAACATCGGTTGTCAAGTGATGGCAGGGGACAAACATAGACACATAAATATATACATATGAATATATGTGTGACAGCCTTCTTTCAGTTTCCATCTACCAAATCCATTCACAAGGCTTTGGTTGGCTCAAGGCTATAGTAGAAGACACTTGCCATGGTGCCATGCAGCAGGACTGAACTCACAACCATGTGGTTGGGAAGCAAGCTTCTTACCATACAGCCATGCCTGTATACGGCAGGCTTCTTTCAGTTTTCAGATGCCAAATCCACTCACAACACTTTAGTCAGCCTGAGGCCATAATAGAAAACACTTGCTCCAGGTACCACACAATGGGACTGAACCCAGAACTATGTGGTTGGACAGCAAACTTTGAGGAAAAAATGCCTTGCTGTAGTTTTTTTTTTTTTACTTGTTTCAGTCATTTGACTGTGGCCACGCTGGAGGACCGCCTTTAGTTGAAGAAATCGACCCCAGGACTTATTCTTTGTAAGCCTAGTACTTATTCTATCTGTCTCTTTTGCCGAACCGCTCAGTTACGGGGACGTAAACACACCAGCATCGGTTGTCAAACACACACACACACATATATACGTCTACCAAATCCACTCACAAGACTTTGGTCAGCCCGAGAGGCTATAGTAGAAGACACTTGCCCAAGGTGCCATGCAGTGGGACTGCACCCAGAACGATGCGGTTGGTAAGCAAGCTACTTACCACACAGCCACTCCTGCGCCTGTTTGTTAAACATTTCTTTATTTTTCTGAGTTGAAA
>NC_068985.1:51169395-51174820 GCF_001194135.2 Octopus bimaculoides
GTGGTTGTGGTGCTAATGGTGTTTGTCTATGGTAGTGATGGTGATGGCGGTGGTAGTCATAGCAGTGGTGGTGATGGCAGTGATGATGATGATGGTGGTGGTGGTGGTGGTGGTGGTGGTGATGATGATGATGGTGGTGGTGGTGGAAATGTTGGTGGCTTCAATATGAAAGAATGCTATGAAGTCAGAAGGATAAAGGGAAAACCGAAAAAGAAAGAGAAAAAGAAAGAGAAAAAGAAGATAGAAGAAAAAGGATGGAGAGATGGGGTGGAATGAGGAGGAAATTTAGTTTATGTCCACTCAACTGTGAAATACAAATTTGGTCAAGTGGTCTGGAGCAGAATGGACCGGAGCAGGGTGTAGTGGGGTGGAGCAGAGAGGACTGGAATGATGTAAGAGATGCAATGAAGAGGAGGAAAGTTTGGAAAGAAGTCTAGCTGCTGTCGATGTTGTTTAGCCCCTGGTCAGTCCCTGATTGAGCACAAGTAGACCTACGATGAAAGGCGTTCCAGCTATGACCATACTGTATTTTTTCCCCTATGCTTTAAAGAAGCTAGGACCATGTAATTCAACATATCTTTTATCTTGTTTCAGTCATTAAACTTTGGCCATGCTGGGGCATCACCTTCAAGAATTTTTAGTCAAATGAATCGACCCCCAGTATGTTTTTCTTTTTAAGCCTGGTATTTATTCTATTGATCTCTTTTGCTGAACTGCTAAGTTTCAAGCGGTTGTTCAGTAGTAGTGGAGGATAGGCACACGCACACACACACACACACACACACGTGCGCGAGCTCACATGATGAGCTTCTTTCAGTTTCCATCTACCAAATCCACTCACAAGGTTTTGGTTGGCCTGAGGCTATAGTAGAAAATACTTGCCCAAGGTGCAATGCAGTGGAACTGAACCCAGAACCATGTGGTTGGGAAGCAAGCTTCTTACTACATAACCATGCTTGCTTTTTTTTTTCTTTTTTGTTAAGACAATAACGTCTGGGATTTGAGTGGAGTTTGGCTGTTATTTCTAGACTGAATAACCATATAAGGGGCTCCTTTGTTGGCTGTTGTGTGAAGAGTGGTGTGGGGTGGTTAGGTTGTCTGTGAGGGGATGGTGTATGGGATGGAGTGCAGTGTTGGTTATTTGGGGAGAAAGTTTAAAGGTCGTGGATATGTGACAGCATCTATTTATGGGAAGTGATCCTTGCAGTGGTGGTGGTAGGGCTGGAAGTAAAGCAGTTGTAGTAGTAGTCATAGTGAGTATTGATAGGGTCTTGGTGCTGGTGATGTTGGGGTGGTGGGGAAAATGGTAATAGTGGTAGTGGTGGTAGTGGCAGATTGAAAATAATGACTGCAGTAGCAGTAGTAGTGGTAGTGGTGGTGATGGTGGTCGTGGTAGTAGTAGTAGTAGTAGTGGTGGTAGTAGTAGTAGGGTTTTGGCGAAGGTGGTGGTAGTGGTAGTTTTAGTGACCACGGTGATGGTGGTGGTTGTGGTTGTAGTGGTGCTAGCAGGGGTGGCAACAGTGATGGTGGTGGTGTACGTTTGCCTCCATAAGATTGATTAACTCTGTATGGCTCATTAGTTTCTAAATAGTAGTAGTAGTAATAGTAGTGGTGGTGGTGGTGCCAGGGCGCTGGCGGCGGTGGTGATGATGGTGGTAGTTTGTGGTTGCATTTATATTGATCCTCCTCCTTACATTAGCTGTGGACTAGAATTATCTGTGAAGAGAATGATGTAGTTGACAGTGGATTATATCAAGTCCGTTTTCCCAAGTATATGACTGGTACTGACATGGAACAACAAAAATATAACAAAACATAAAACTTTTAAAATAACAAAGCATAAAACTTTTAAAATAAAAAGGTGAAGTTGAGCCTGATCCTCTAGTAGGATTTGAACTCAGTACAAAAATATAAGGGCATGGATGGTTAGATTAAATATTGGGTTGTCCGGAAAGTTCATGCCGATTTATAGTAGCTTACCTTTCGACTTATTTGCCATGAAACCACCTCAATTCTGGGAAGGGGGTATTTTCAGGTTAAAGGAAAGATGGAGACACATTCTGCAACAAAATGGTTCATATTTAGTTGATTAAAAATGTAATGGCAAGTATTTATTGACCTTTTTCTTGCCTTTAAAAATTGGCACGTACTTTCCGGACAATGCAATAGTTTATTCCACTAACAAACCAAGAGATTGGCAATAGGATTTGTATCATGTCTTTGGTACTCTCTAATGACTTCTGAACCATCAAGTCTTTGTTTTCTGAATTATTTTTCTGTATATTTCTCAAGTACTGGAGTCAGCACATTTGACTAAAATTCTTTAAGGTGGTGTTCCAGCATGGCTGCAGTCTAATGACTGAAGCAGATAAGAAATAAAGACATATACATACATACATGCATACATACATGCATACATACATACATACATATATAGACGCAGCAGTGGCTGTATGGTAAGTAGCTTGCTTACCAGCCACATGATTCCGGGTTCAATTCCACTGTGTGGCACCTTGCCCAAGTGTCTTCTACTATAGCCTCAGGCCGACCAAAGCCTTGTGAGTGGATTTGGTAGATGGAAACTGAAAGAAGCCCGTCATATATATATATGCATGTATATGTTTGTGTGTCTGTGTTTGTCCCCCAACGTCGCTTGACAACCGATGCTGGTTTGTTTACATTCCTGTCACTTAACGGTTCAGCAAGAGAGACCGATAGAATAAGTACTAGGCTTACGAAGAATAAGTCTTGGGGTCGATTTGCTTGTCTAAAGGTGGTGCTCCAGCATGGCCACAGTCAAATGACTGAAACAAATATATATATATATATATATATATATATATATATAGTGTACTGTTCCACGATAGTAAGATCAACAAAAAAAGTACTCCATTTGGTGAGAGATTGATATTATTTAATAAACACAATACATGTTTTTATGTGCTATTATTAGTTTCATGTGCTGAGAACATACCAAACTATGTTTTATAATACATCTGACATCTCAGCACAGTCATTAAGCACAACATAGATAGATAAATAGATATAGATAGATAGATATGTGAAGGTTGTGGCTTAGTGTTTAGGATTGTGAGTTTAATTTCCAGTGGAGAGTTGTGTCTTTGAGCAAGACATTTCATCTCATGTGGCTACATTCCATTCAGCTGGCAAAAATGAAGAGCACCTGTATTTCAAAGGACTAGCCTTGTCACATTCCATGTCACACTGAATCTCCCAGAGAACTGTGTTAAGGGTATGTATGTCTGTGGAGTGCTCAGCAGGCTGTTCCATTGTGTATCTGTATTTGTCAACCCCGACATCGCTTGACAACCGATGGTGGCGTGTTTACATTCCTGTAACATAGCGGTTTGGCAAAAGAGACCGATAGAATAAGTACTAGGCTTTCAAAGAATAAGTCCTGGGGTCGATTTGCTCAACTAAAGGCAGTACTCCAGCATGGCCGCAGTCAAATGACTGAAACAAGTAAAAGAATAAAAGAGAAAGAGAGAAAAAGAGAGATATAAGAATAGGAAGGGTTTAGGTTGCTAATGATCTAAACCAACAGGTACACTGTGTAAGGGCTGTAATTGGTAATCCGTTAGGATCCAGGTTCACAACAAAGGCTAGAGCTAAGGATCCGTCGCAAGCTTCCAAGTCAGCAGGTATAAGTTAAAGGAAAAGGAAAATAAAACCAAGGCAGAACAAGCTTATCAGATCATTTAAAAGTATTTTTTTTTTAGGAGGTGCAATGGCCCAGTGGTTAGGGCAGCGGACTCGTGGTCATAGGATCGCGGTTTCGATTCCCAGACCAGATTTGTGAGTGTTTATTGAGCGAAAACATCTAAGGCTCCACAAGGCTCTGGCAGGGGATGGTGGCGAACCCTGCTGTACTCTTCCACCACAACTTTCTCTCACTCATACTTCTTGTTTCTGTTGTGCCTGTAATTCAAAGGGTCAGCCTTGTCACACTGTGTCACGCTGAATATCCCCGAGAACTACGTTAAGGGTACACGTGTCTGTGGAGTGCTCAGCCACTTGCACGTTAATTTCACGAGCAGGCTGTTCCGTTGATCGGATTAACTGGAACCCTTGATGTCGTAAGTGACGGAGTGCCAACAACAACAAATGTATTTTAATTAAAGTAAAGGTGAAAGAAGTAAGAGAAAGGTGAAGTAAATAGAAGTAATTAATGTCTATTCAATTCTATTTTTCCTTACTTTCATTTAGCTTTATTTTAATTAAAATATTCAAAACAAGTGTGGCTGTGTGGGAAGAAGGTTGCTTCCCAACCGCATGGTTCCGGGTTCAGCCCTGCTGCATGACACCTTGGGCAAGTGTCTTCTACTATAGCCTCGGGCCAACCAAAGCCTTGTGAGTGGATCTGATAGACAGAAACTGAAAGAAGCCCATCGTGTGTGTGTGTGTGTGTGTGTGTGTATGTGTATGTATATGTCAGCTCAGATTAGAGCCTGGTGCAGCCTTCTGGCTTGCCAGTCCTCAGTCAAAACATCCAAACCATACCAGCATAAAAAGCGGACATTAAAAGACAATGATGATGATGATATATATGTGTGTGTGTGTGTGTGTGTGTGAGACAAAAATGACAGTCAAGAAAATCACATCTTTAATTGGTGATTACAGAATACATTACCGCTGGTTGGTATTGTATGGTGTAAGCATCAATTAAAGATGTGATTTTCTCCATTCTTTCTCTTGTTGTCTTATAATCCAAATTTCTTGAAATTCTTCCAAGCGATATTTGGATTTACTTGTCATACATGAAAAATTACCTTGCATTTATTGGTGTCTGATGGTTAGAAATAGTGTACCAAATTTATTTAACACTGAGTGCTTTGTAGATATTCGCCTGGATTTAATCTCTTTTATTTCTTATGATATACATCTAAATATATAGGCACAGGAGTGGCTGTGTGGTAAGTATCTTGCTTACCAACCACATGGTTCATTGTTTGAGCAAGTGTCTTCTGCTATAGCTTCGGGCTGACCAAAGCCCTGTTCAGTGGATTTGGTAGATGGAAACTGAAAGAAGCTTCCGTATATATATATATATATAAAATTATAATACAGGGTATCAAGAGATACCACAACGCTGAAAAAATAGCAGTCAAATCCTGACTCTAAAACCACAATAAATGTCCGCATGGCACGATTAGCGAAGACGAAGACCAAATAAAACTAGTAAAAATAAAGATAATTCCAAATCCTGGATTTCTGGCTTTGCATAAATAATAATGCTCTGCCTTCATCAGTGGAATATACTCCAGTACATAAATACAAATACATGTATATAAACAGTATACTTACATATACGGACGTATACATACATATATATGCACGTATGCACACGACTAGTTTAAATAGCCCGCCTAAACAACCTTTCGTGTGATCCGGACAGAATATCAGC
>NC_068985.1:51178689-51179896 GCF_001194135.2 Octopus bimaculoides
GACAGGCACTTTTATCTCCAGCCAAAATATGGTAAGATATTTTTCTTTTCATTTGAAAAGAAAGATACGGCTGGAGAGAAAGTGCTTGTCAGAGAAAGTGTTTCGATCTAGATGGAAGCATGTCGCACGAGAGTTGCGAGTGAAAGAGAGCAATTGAATACGCCATAAGTGTCTTCAAAAGTGTCAGTGGTGGGATGGGGCTCGTGGGGTCGGAGCGAAACCCAGTCCCCCACTTCATTGTTCTATGTTGGTTTTTGTTTTTGTATACCATTCGATTTAAACCGATTTTCATTGTAATTTTTAATTGCTAAATTTTTATTTTACGTCGATTTTATTGTGTAACCATGTTTTTATTTGACCCCAAATCAGATGTATTGTCCCTTCTATGTTTTGCCCCTTGTGGGTAATAAAGAGATTTCTTTTTCTTTTTCCTGGTGCCTTCGTTGATGTTTGTGTGTGTTCTTTACCCTGAAGAGGGAGTTATCATTAGTTTGTGCTCTATTGTGCTCTAAATACGGTGATATACCCCCGAAATGGCCATAGGTGTTTTATGTTTGTATTCTGACCTATATTTGTAATCCATTGTAAATGATGTTAAATTATGGTTTGACTTTACCGATGTTACCTGCTGGATGTTGGTTTAATGTATCGACTTGTGTGCCTTGATTTTCTTGGACTTAAATTATGTTGATGGTGAAATATGGATTTTACTTTGTTACACATTGGATGTTGTGTTATGTCGTCCTGTGTACTTTGGTATTCCTGTGTATGAATTACGAAATTGGATTTTACCTGCTAAATTTGCTGTCATGAGGGAAGTAATGAACTTTCGTACAATTTAAATTAAACTTCTTTTATTAGCTATTAACCTCAATGAATGAACTATTTTACTTCGTTTCCCTATGTATTATTTTTTTTCTCTATATTATTTTTTCTATATATATATTTTTTTTATTCCACTATATCTGTACCGGTCTATAATATTTTTAATCAACTTTTTAGTCGCAGTTTATTTATTTATGTTATTCTATTATATTTTTAATCGATTTTATTTCTTATGTATAAAAATTTTGGCTTCCCTTTGCTAATTTGGTTTTGTGGTTTATGCTGTACTTCTTATATGTGGTCATTGGTGGGCTGTGGCTTTTTGAGTCGATGACCTAACGGTTTTATTCTGCAATTAACTTTATATATATATATATATATA
>NC_068985.1:51180524-51181705 GCF_001194135.2 Octopus bimaculoides
TATATATATATATATCTTTTATTTGTTTCATTCATTAGACTGCGGCCATTCTGGGGCACAGCTTTGAAGGATTTTAGTTGGACAAATTGACCCCAGGACGTTTTTTAAGCTTGCTACTTATTCTGTCAGTCTTTTTTGCCAAACCACTAAGTTATGTTATATAAACAACAAAAACCAGTTGTTTAGCAGTGTAGGGGACAAACACAGACTCAAATATATACACATACACACACACATGATGGGCCTCTTTCAGTTTCTGTCTACCAAATTCACTCAAAAGGCTTTGGTCAGCCCAAGGCTAGAGTAGAAGACACTTACCCAAGGTGCCATACAGTGGGACTGAACCCAAAACCAGGTGTGTGGTATGGAAGCAAACTTCTTACCACACACCCACACAAGCACCTATGACACATATCTTTGATCTTTTGTGTTTCAGTTATTAGAATGTGGCCTTTAAGAATTTTAGTTGAATGAATCAACTTCAGTATGTATTTTTAAAGCCTGGTATTTATTCTGTTGGTCTCTTTTGCTGAACTGCTAAGCTGCTGGGATGTAAACACACCTACACCAGTTGTCAAGCAGTGGTTGTGAACAAACGCACATGCAAAGTCACACACACACATTTATATGTGTATGTGTGTGTGTGTGTGCTGTGAGAAAAATTTTCAGAGGAGTTACAGATAATTCACAAATGTGAATTTTGTTTCCTCATAACTTTCATGAAAATAGATATATTTTGATGAAATTTTCTAAAAATACCTTTCAGATGGTATAGGTTACAATTTATTGGAATTCAATGTGAAAAAAAACAAGAAAAAAAACAAGTGAGCACACATACATACACACTGATGCATATCAATTACATCTATAAAACGAAACTGGAAATTAAAAAAAAATTTATGTGATGTGTCAGTTTTTTTTTCCACATTAAATTCTGAGATAATAATCTACACCATCTGAAAGGTATTTGCAGAAAGTTTTATTAAAAAAAATATTCATCTTTCTGAAAATTATGAAGAAACAAATGGTTTTTATGGGTGTGTGTGCACTTCTATAGGTGTTCACAAATCTGTAACTCGACTGAACTCTTTAACTCTATCAATAACAACAACAACAATCACAAAAATATTATATTTGTCTTTTATTTTACATATATATATATTTATTTATATCATTTATTT
>NC_068985.1:51181951-51185328 GCF_001194135.2 Octopus bimaculoides
TTTTTTTTTTGATTTTTAAAAAATTAAATTTAAAAAAAATTGATTTTATATATTGAAATTACAAACAAAATTCTCAGGTTTAAGAGGAGGTGGAGGAGGTGGTGGTAGTGGGAGAGTGGCATTAAAAAATCAAAACAAAAATTCAAATCACTCAAAATTACAATTGTCTCTTTGTCTTGTGGGGTGGGCATGGAGCAAGATGATTCTGTGGTTAGGGTGCCTTGAGGGACAGCATTCACACAACGATCCTTAGCACAAAGAACTTACCCATAGAGGTAGCGAATATGAAGTGAGATCATAGTTGATAAGTTTTGGAATAATGATTGTTTAAGAGAAAAAGGATGTTATAATAATAATAATAATAATTTTTTTTTTCATTTTCAAAGATTTAATAGAACAGACAGATGAAGGGCCAGTAAAAAAGACAAACAAAAAAAATAGATAGTGAGATAGGAATGTAGGTTGGAAAACAGATAGATAAAGATATGCAGATGGATGGAAGACAAACAGAATGGTTCATAATATGAAGAGAGAGATGCATGTGTCATGGTGGTGGTAGTTGTGTCTGTGTGCACGCGTATATTACAATGTCTTTTGTGATTTGAATTTTGGTTGAATAAATGCTGTTTTCTTTCAGTGTGAAACCTTGGGTGCCAGAAAGTTAATAAATTCTATTTCAAAAGTAATTTTTATCCAATTGCTTATACTAAGGACTCAATTTTCCTGTTATTTACTAGCATATGATTATGAATATATATACACAGACACACACACACATACATGCCTGTGTGTAAGCATATATATATGTGTGTGTGTGTGTGTAAAGCATAAAGCCAGGTGGTGTGAGAAGTGATGATGAAAAATTTATCGCTTGGATTTGGGGGGTTTTCAGAGACACATTACAAACTGATAGCCTATTCTGAAGGAGGTGCCTACTGTGATAGCCTCATGATTCTCTGAATTTATAATTCATACTATTCTTATTTATATATATATATATATATATATATATATATACGTTATGAGCTTGCACAATGCCTTTGCTAATTGTTTTAGGTATCCTGTCAGCACAATATCAAGGATATATAACTGCTGGAAGAAAGTGAAGGCTGCACCAAAACTTAGTTGGTACTATATTTTCAGCTGAGTTGACCAAAGCAATGTGAAATCGAATGCCTTGCTCAAGTGCTGACCTTATGATCACAAAACCAACTTTCTAACCGCTAGGCCATACAACTACACATAAACACACCCATGTGCAAATGCACACACACACACACATTTGCTGGAGCAAACAGGAGAAGTATATAAAAATATATTATTAAGCTGCGAAGTTACATAAGTGACTCAGGTGCTGAGAGTTTCGTGCTTCGAACTCATCAAGAGTTTAGCAAGTCTGAGGCATGAAACTCTTGCTTCTTGTATCAGTCATGTAAGTCTTTACAATCGAATTATATATATGTGTATATAAGTGAAAGAGTACTCTTTCACTTATAAATATATTATATATATATAATTCAATAAGTGAAAGGGTACTCATTCACTTATATTAAAACTATGTAAACTGTATGCATTTCCCTTCATTTATTTTATATATGAGAGAGAGAGAGACAGAGATAGTTATAGCCAGTTCACAGGGTTACTCTAGGTTTTGCATCCATAAAGCACTTAGCTTTACACGCATCTTGCTTTATGGGCAGGAAACCCTGGGTAACCCTATGAAGCAGCCATAACTAACAATCTCTAAATACTCTATTGTTCTATAACTTAGAGTGTGCTTTTCTTTTTTATTTATGGTTTACTGATGTGTATATATGTATATGTGTGTGTGTGAAGGCGCATGATTTAGTGGTTAGGGCATTCAGCTCACGATGGTAAGGTCGTGAGTTCAATTCCCGGTGATACATTGTGTCCTTGAGCAAGACACTTTATTTCACGCTGCTACAGTCCCCTCAACTGGCAAAAATGAGTAGTATGTGTATTTCCAAATAGGCCAGCCTTGTCACATTCTCTGCCATGCTGAAATTCCCAGTGAACTACATTAAGGGTATGTGTGTCTGTGGAGTGCTCAGCCACTTGCACATTTATTTCACGAGCAAGCTGTCCCATTGATTGGATCAAATAGAACCCTCATCGTCATAACTGATGGAGTGCCAGCAGTTAGTATATGTGTGTGTGTGTGTGTGTGTGTGTGTGTGTATATATATATATATATATTGTTTAATGTAGTTTGATATGGTTCTATGTGACTTAAGTTTTGGAGGTCTATAAGAGAAGCCTGTACTCTGGATTGCTGTAAAGTGATGCCTGAAAGAGATGGGCTTCTCTGTTAGAGGTCCCAGAAACTTCAAGTCACAAAGAACCATACCAACCTGTTTTAAATAATACATGTAACTTCTACTAAATGCATTGAGTGCTCTTTTCTTTCATTTGTCCACTCAATTGTATGTATATGTGTATATACACACACATACAAACATATATAAAATGGAGGTGTAATATGTATAGTGAATGGGGGAGAGAGAAAGGCAGGGATAGGGGGAAAAACAGATCTTGGGAATTTACACACACACCATACACAGAATTGCCATGGCAACAGTAGGGATGAAATATTTGTTTGTAAGTTGTATCAATAGAAATTGTTACTGTGGGAGACTGTCCAATGCTAGTAACCCCATGTAGCAAATGTAAGGGCATATCCATGGCAACATTTGTGAGGAATAAAATTTATTCATGAAAACAATGGCATTAAAATGTGGCCATAACTATGGAAACGATAGTGTTGATGTATCAATAGAAACAATGCGCTATATGAATCAAATTGTAACCATAGAAATGCAGTGTTAAGAATCAGAATGTAACATTAAAAAAATGATGGTGGTGGATAAGAGTGCAACCATGGAAACAATGGTGAGGAATAAGAACGTAACCATGGAAACAATGAATTAAGATTGCCGCCATGGAAAACGTTAGTTTAGTCTTAAAAAAAAAGTTTTATTTGTTTTTGTTGTTGCATAGTGCCACCCAATGAACTGATACCTGGAGCAAAACAAACCCCTGTACTTTGTGACATTATAATATAATACAATATGATGGAATTGTTGTTGAGAGTTGGTAGTCATGGGTGGGGGAAGGAGAGGGTGTCACAGTTAGGGAAGCTTAACTTGTTATTGTTGGTGCTGTTGTTTAACCCAATCCAGCAGTGTTATAATGAAAGACATTCAAGCCTGGAGCAGCCTCTCTTTATTTCAGACATTGTATGTATGTATGTATATATATATATATATATATATATATTATATTTATTTATGGGGAAACATTTTGAATATGCAGATAAAGCTCCTATTCCATTAAGGTGGCCAATTGAGCTGTACTGA
>NC_068985.1:51185964-51192449 GCF_001194135.2 Octopus bimaculoides
ATATATATATATATATATATATATATATATATATATAAAGACCTCCTTCGGTCATGAATGACCATCAGATTGCACTTAGAAAGTTCCCCACCAAAGCACAAGTCCAGGCAAAGTTGTCTATGGAAGACCAGCAGTCGCCCATGCATACCAGCCTGCCCTGTCCACACCATTGATGTCAATCAAAGTAAAAGCAAAGGCCAATGCAGCTTGGCCTTGGCACCAGTGACATTGCAACTCATTTCTATAGCTGAGTGAACTGGAGCAACGTGAAATAAAGTGTCTTGCTCAAGAACACAACACAGCCTGGTCTGGGAATCAAACTCACTACCTCATGATTGTGAGCCTGATGCTCTAACCACCGAGCCATGCACTTTATATTTATATATATCGGGGCGTCTTTGTAATGGAATGCTGATGACATGATGGTATGAACCATTCAGCTTTGGACTTGTAATCTGATACCTTATTATAGTGGTGCCATCTGTGAATGTATAGAAACAAAACCACAACATTTATAACAAAGCTATAAGTACAGTAGTGTGACCCCCCCCTCCCGTCCACAGGTTCACCTTCTAACAAAACCAGTGTATCTCTTACTAGAACACTGAATTCTTTTGTCAACAACATTTAGTGTCTCTAGGGGCTAGGGCAGAGCCTTCAACCATTCCAGATCCTTTTAGACTAGAGAGGCTGATGCAACTCTGACAAGTTGGAATTCAGTAGCAGAAACAGGGCCAAAGAGGGCATATTTTCGAAGGTTAATATCTGGAAAGTATTGATTGTGGAGAGGTGTTTAGTGCATGGGACACAATGGTAGGAGATTGGGGTGGCAAGAGAAGGATGTGGGTGAGAAACTGTTGAGTAACATCAAGGTTAGCTTAGCTCTAATACAGCAGGCCTGGGTTTAAAAATGATTCATGCTATGACCGCAATGTATTGGTTTATGCTAGATCAGGGTATGACTTGAATGTGATTTAGTAGCTGTTTCTAACAGGTTGAGTGACTACTTAGAGTTTGACTTGTGGTTGAGGTGTGTGTGTGAGAGGAATGGTTGACACATGGCTGAGGGTGGAGGTTGATAGAATAGGAACTGTAGTAGGGTTGTCTCAACAGCTTTATAGGCCACCCTGAATAAAGTAGTGCATTTGACAGAAAACCCACAACATAGATAGATTAGCAGTGTGCTCCAAGACTTGTGTGACACCCATACCCCTGGGGTTCTGGGCAACAGTGTAAAGACAACACTTAGTAGTGGTGGGAGGAAAGACAAAGAGCAGGAAATATGTTTTTGATGGTGATGATGATGATAGCAATGATGATATTGTTCATAAATCTTTAGTCTGTTAAATCAATGTCTTTATTTTTGTTTTTTCTTTACATTATTGTGAAATTTTTTTCTTATTTTCATGACAAGAATAGAAACAAAGGATGTTGTGATGTTCATGTATTTCATAGGGGTTAGCAATTAGTTAACGTTAACTGAAATAAATGAAAGAGTAGATGCTGAGCCCCATCACCTAAGCTCACAGCTGAAGGGAGGTCCACTGAGATTAGGAGTTCAAATCCAATGCAGCTCTTTAGTAATGTTTCTGGATAATGCATTTAATTCACATTTCAGTCCAGCCCCCACTAGCTAACTATCAGTAGGAATATGTACTGCCAGATTTAAATACATATGGGAATGTTACCTGCGATAGACTGGCATCCTATCCAGGGAAGATACTTTCTACATAACATCATGAATTCAGAGCTAAACACCGGCCCTTAAAAGCCTGTTTGAGGGCTAGGAGGTTTCTAGAGTTTTACATTCCTGCTAAAAGTGTTCAACATCACAAGGAACATAATTACTTCTTACAAAGTGGAATTGTGTTTGCCAAGAGCATTAATGATGTAAGGGGAAAATAATGGACTCCAGGCAGGAATCAGAACCAACACAAAAGTTCAGCTTGTCATTTATGTCCACAGCAACGAGTGATTCCACCAAAGCAAACAATATTGGTTTTTTTAGCACTGTTGCATGGCCACATACATTTAATACTGGATTCTTTTCATTGTGGCAAGAAAGATTTATATCATAGTGGAAGGAAAGGCAAAAATGAGGATCTCCAAATGCATTAGTAGGCGAGAATCGACACACAAACACACACACAAATTTATATTGATTTCTGTAGACAAGGCCAGATTTTACAAAGAGCAAAATAAGTTGATTGAATTGATCACATTATATTACTGGTACTAAATTTATAGAGCATTGGTGAATGAAAACTTTATCAATCTCCACCAGATATGAACATACTGCACCGAGGGATGAAACTTCAACATCGCAAGGCATTTATTTATTCTGGTGCTCTTAAAATCATGCTGCCTTGATTGATATTAATTTTTTTAGATTAGACACAATGTTAAAATTTATAGGGGAGTGGCATGCGATTGTGTGGTATTCATGCGCTTCTTGGGGATATTAACAATGTAAGTGAAATAAAATAAGCTCCATCTGAGAATTGAAACACCAACATTTTAGTTCACTCCAATAACAACAGAGGTTACTGGTGTCACTAACGTAGAGGAAAGGGGAAGCATAGAAGTTTAACAAGTTATTAGAACATAGATGTCTTAACAACTGGTATTTATTTCTGTTGACTTTGAAACAAGAAAAGTCTAACCTAGCAGGACTTTAATTTAGAACATAAAGGTCCAAAACTAAATGCAGTGTTTTACATTCCACAACTCATCAGCTTTCATCATTAAAAGACTTCTTATCAGCTGTTAGTTTAGGATGTTAAAGTCTGCTGATCTTCTACCATTTCCACATACAGTCAACACAATATAAACTGGTAGAAAGAAGTGGTAAAACAACCAACAAATAAGAAAAATATGCTTGAGGTATTTAGTTACACCTCTTTATATTTTGACTTTGTATCCCACAAAAGTCAAGTTTGGTTTTCATCCTTCTGAGAGTCGATAAGTTCTAGGCTAAGTACTGCTTGATCAACTATACAACATTGCCTAAATTTAGGGGCTTCTGCCTATGTTAGAAAACTATCTGATGAAGAGAATGAAAAATTCAAGGGAAGTAATTGTGCAGAAACAGTTGAGCATTGGTTTATGTGCTAAGTAACCTCTGTTCCAAGTTCAAATCTCACAAGGATGTGACATTACCTTCTCTATTATTGTGACTGATGGAATTAGTAACAATAATTAATTACAGAAAATGCATTTCATTCAATTAAGTTTCCCTTCATGTGTAATCAATAAACCAATATGATAATGAGAAAGAATATCCTGATTAAGATAAAAGATAAAAAATATATTCAAGAAAAATAAAACAAGAATGGCCGCTCAGTAGTTTCTTGATTGTTTTTTTTTTCAGGGAGGGGGTCTGGAAATGGGGGTGGTTTTGGAGTGTATTTCTCGAGGTGGTGGCAGATTCTCTTAATCTGCAATGGGCGTGGAAATATGATGAAGATTTTGGCAACTTAGAAAAGGCACAAATTCTCAACACCTTCAAAACATTTCAGATTAATCACACTTTGCCAAACATTCTGGAATATATATCTCTATTACCCTCACTCATTCTCACCCTCTGTAAATGTGCAAGAGGGGTGTGGTTGTATGTGAAGGTGGTTGTGTGTGTTGCTTATGTGTGTGTGTGTGCGTTCTTTCACATGTAAATCCCCACCACCTTTTTTTAGTTACATTTAATTCATTGGCTTGTGTTTGGAACAAAGATTATTAACATTGTAGAACTGTGCTTTGACAATTCATATGACATTTCCTAACATATCCTTTCTACTATAGGCACAAGGCCTGAAATTTTAGGGGCGGGGATAAGTTGATTACATCGACCCCAGTGCCTAACTGGTACTTAATTTGTCGACCCTGAAAAAATGAAAGGAAAAGTCAACCTCAGCAGAATTTGAACTCAGAATGTAGTGACAGGAAAAATACTGCTAAGCATTTTGTCCGGCGTGCTAATGGTTCTGCCAGCTCACTGCCTTATGACATTCCTAACATCATTGTCAGATATTTCTAGTCAGGTCTTTTTTTTTTTGCTTTTTTAGTTTAAACTATTTAAAAAGTAAATACTTTTCTTGCTTGGAATATGAAGAAATCATTGTCAATGAACAATACGAAGTATCTCAATATCTAACTTAACACCTGATGGTGGACACCAATGGTAATTTTTAATTGTCCTTTTATCTTGAAGCTTCTCTAATTACAATTGAGTTCTGGAGGGTAAAATAGATTTTTAAAATAACAGAATATGAAGTTTTTTCAAGTGTCAGCTGTCTCAACCAATCTTTGTGTAGCTTGGTTCACATTCAGTGCCCACAGCTGTTCCAGCAAAAATTCAAAGCACTTTATTTAATTTGTATGATTCGGTGTCAGATCCAGTGCTATCTGACCCAGTTCCATGCCTTAACTTAGCCATAGTTTGAATTAGACCTTAGTCCCAGTCATCCCACTAATTTAGACTGATCTAGTTCTCTAAACGAGATGATCCTATATGGCCAGTCACATGAGTCTAGTCTAGCTAACATGTAAGCAACATTTGCTTGAGTATCGGTTGTTGGATTAAGTGCTAAAACCACAACAATTTATCCAGGCTTCTAACATTTCAAAGATCAAATACTTCAAGATTGATTTGTCTGGTTAGTTATCACTGTTATCTGATTTCATTACTTTGGCAGCCATTTCAACCCAGCAGCCATACATATAAACTTTTGTAGCAGCTTGATTCACCTTCTATAGCACCACTTGAATCAACATTTTACCAGTATTTTGACAACTGGTATGGATCTAGTGCTTGTGGCAGCCATCTAACTCAGCACTCAAATAAAAACTTTGTCCAGCATTTTGATAAAGGACAGGATTCAATAGCACCTTTTTATCTTTATATTTGCTACAGTCATTGGATAGCAGCCATGCTGGGGAAGTGCCTCAAAGGGTTTTTAATCAAACAGTTCAACTCAGATACTTAATTTTTAAAGTTTCAACTTATTCTATTGAACTCTCTTGCTGAACTGCTAAGTTATGAGGACATAAACAAACCAACACCTACTGTCAAGTGGTGGAGTGGGACAAACACACGTGTGTGTGTATAAGGATATATAAAAGACAGTTTTCCATGTAATTTCCATTTACCAAATCCATTCACAAGGCATTGGTTAGTCTAAGGCTATAACAGAAGACACTTGCCCAAGGTGTTGCACTGTAGAATTGAACCCAGAGCCACAGGTTTGCAAAGTGAGCTTCTTAGTCACAGAATCATGCCTACACCATGACCAAATATTCTAGTAAACATTTTTTTGGTTGGATCCATAACACAGCATTCACTGAACTTATATTCCAATAACGATATGATCTCATATAACATCAACCTCCTTAATGTATAAACAAAATTCCTTTTTTGTCACATGGTCTTAACTTAATTTTGTCTGTCAAAGTAGATTCCTGAATGAGTGCCCTAAAGGCTGTTACACTCAAGATGTTAGCATCTATCAGATCAATCATAGCTAACTGTATTAAATATTATTTCTCTCATTTGTAACAGATGTGTGTCCATGTGTCCCAATGTTGTCATTTATTAATTGATATTACACACTGAAATCTCCTGATGCTTTCCTCTAAAAGCATAAGTGTATTGAGTTCTGACAACTAGTTGAATCACCATGCTTAAGCCAAATCAATATATATATATATATGTACATACATACATACACACATTGCCTGTAATCTATAAGACTGTTGTTATACACTGCTGACCACAATGCATTTCCAATTTCTTGACTATGCCCTTCTTGTTGGTCTTGGCCCAAATCATCTAACTCAACATTCCAGGCAACCATTTGATCTAGAATTCTGTGCATCATTTGATTTTTTGTCACAGATGTTGTCATGTTGTCTGGAGCAACTGCACTAACCCAATGACAACAGTGGAATTTATGTCTTCTATTCACTAATCGTTATGATTCACTTATCCTTCAATAAAAAAAAAACCCTGCCGGATATAAAGTCTGTCTGTGTGAGCAATATGCTCATCTAAAATAGATATAACCTGTAGAAAACACACTTGTGGAAACAACTGACAATAATTCACACTGTGGCTACACAGATTTCTTTTGCAAAGTTCCAGTGTTCAACCAGCAATAAGAAATACTGAGAGCATATATATATATACATATATATATATACATACAAATATATATATATATACATATATATATATATGTACATATATATATATATACATATATATATATACATATTTTTACATATATACATACATACATATATGTACATACATATACATATATATATATATATATACATATACATACATACAAATATATACATACATACATATATACACATATATATACATACATATATATACATTATCATCATCATCATCATCGTTTAACTGGAAGGACTGGTGCCAAACTTTGGTATCAAGTACTACAGGAATGCCCGCACGGGTCGCC
>NC_068985.1:51195680-51202688 GCF_001194135.2 Octopus bimaculoides
ATCTTTGCCTCCACTGATTCACTTGCAAAGTGTTGAGTAAAATTATTTCGTTGCAGACCTCCTTTGGGTCTTTTTATTATCACTACGACACACATAGTCCCCAGTTGGTAACATTGATTTCAAGGCCCTCCTAGATGAGAGACTGGCATTCCACTTAATGTCTATGTTCCATGCTGGCATGGATTGGAGAGTTATTAATGTAGAAATATGGTATCGTAGCTACTAACAGTTGAGGGTTGCATAGTCTAGATGGCGTTTTTAGATTTCATTATTCTCTTTAACCCGGGCAAAGCCGGGTATTTCTGCTAGTATATATATATATGTATCAAGAATGGAGTGGCAATACCGATTACTTTTACAGACCTTGCTGGAATTGGTGAGATTAACCATCATAGGTGGGGTCGGACAGGGTTCTGATCTGATTGCTTTTGACAAAGTAAATCCTGTTCAAGGCACTCAAAGACCAGAAGATGATGTTAAGCCTTTTTGACATGATAGCAGGTATTTGTTTGTTTGTGTGTGTGTGTGTGTGCATGTGTGTACATGAATGTGTGTGAGTACATATGTGTGTATATGTGTGTGCACACGCATGTATGTGTGTACGTATGAGTGTGGATGTGGGCATGTATATTTATATGCATGTATGTACATGTAAATGCATTTGTGTTCCACAGAATAGACAACTGCACATGCGTACACATACATAAAGAGAAAATGCATTGCACATGCACACACACTCTATTTCTTTAACAAATTCCTTCCTCCATTCTTCCAATTATGGTTTTGTCCAAAAAGGGTCACAGCGGAAGAAGAGAATATAAGAGGGCAAAAGAAATTTGGCAAATTATAAATTCATTCATAGTCAGTCTTTCTCTTTCATTCTCTTATTCTTTCTTACTTGTTTTCATTCTTTCTTGCTCACTTTTAATCATTCACTCTTTCACACTACATTCTTCCCATTTTTTTTTTAATATGTATTTTTCATTTTAAAGAAAATATAATCTATGAGATTTATCATTCACTGCAGCAGTCTAACCGATTCTGGTTGTGGTGTTACAAGTTCACTCTCTTCCACAGCCCTGTTTCTATGCATCTTCATCATACCTCCTCCACCACCACCACCACCTTCTTCATTAGTTCTGGGGGTCACAATATCATTCTTGGTTCCATTCACTTCGCCAATGCCGTTTGCAATGCCAGGTGATATTTTTGCTTCAATACCATTTCTGCCACCTGAAACACTATCACCACTCCCCCTTTTATTATTATTGTCTGTATTAAAATTGACAGAATTTAAATCACAGAATATATTGTTACTGTTGTCATAGTTGTTGCTGTTCCTATTGCTGGAGGATTTCTTTGTGCTATGTTGCGGCGACGGTTCCATGTCGGCAAAACAAAAGTTCTCTATGTTTGAGAGTAGGTTACCATGTTGAGAGAAGCTATCATCATCATCGTCGTCACAACTCTCAGAGTCGTTCCCAATGGCAGCAGTAGTGGGGTAAGACCTGCGAGGATTAAAGTTATCATTATGTGTGCCATTCAAGACGACAGCGGCACCAGATGGCACGGAGGCAGCAGCAGTAGTGGCAGCGGTAGCAGCAGTACTGGAGGCAGTAGGAGGGGTGATACTAGAATCTGTGGCAGGAGGCATTACAGCTGCAGGATACAAACCCGGACGAGAGGTAGCCATAGGAGAACATCCAACGGCACCATTTAATTTTTCATCACTGTTCACATCGCCACCGTTGCTTAAACGAGGTGCTAAGACATCTGCCCCTCCTCTGCTTCCTCCATTTGTATCCAAGAGGAATTCATTGGAGTCACTCATGTTATTACTGCTGCTGCTGTTGCTACAGCTGCTGTTTCTATTACTGCTGTTAATGCGATGACTATATCTAGCTCTTGATGAACTGACAGGGGACTCTATCATAACAGAACAGCTATAAACATGATCTCCACTCGACCTGAGCGGTTGCTCTTCCTCACCGTGGTGGTCGTTCCCCGATCGAACCAGGTTCTCGTATTCGTTTCTTGGTTGAGTGGAAGGCATGTTATTGGTGTGGTTTGCATTATTTTTGCTGTGTGTGTTGTTGTAGATATTAATGTTCTTTGTGTTGACGTTGTTATTTCGCAGTCGTCTGTTATTCACTAGTTTGTCGTTGCTGCTGCCACTGCCGCCGCCGGCTCCGCTTGCTTCATCTTCGGTGTCTGGTGTTGTAATGTTATATGAAGGGGGATCTGCACTTCTTCTTCGGACAACATCTTCATAGGAAGGAGGGTCGTAGCTTTGGGTGAGGTCATTAGTGCTGGTATATTCTTGAGTTCGCCGTCTTTTGCGTTTGGCCTGTCGTAGTTTCATGATGCTGCTTCTGGAATATTAAAGAAAAAGGAATTAAAATTGATTCACAAAGTAAATTTTCATTACAAATTTCAAAATTTTAAACCAAATTTCATGGAAAATATGTTGTTGTTGGCATTCCGTCGCTTATGACATCGAGGGTTCCAGTTGATCCAATCAACGGAACAGCCTGCTCATGAAATTAACATGCAAGTGGCTGAGCACTCCACAGACATGTGTACCCTTAACGTAGTTCTCGAGGACATTCAGCGTGACACAGTGTGACAAGGCTGATCCTTTTGAATTACAGGCACAACAGAAACAGAAACAGGAAGAAAGAGTGAGAGAAAGTTGCGGTGAAAGAGTACAGCAGGGTTCACCACCATCCCCTGCCGGAGCCTTGTGGAGCTTTAGGCGTTTTCGTTCAATAAACACTCACAACGCCCGGTCTGGGAATCGAAACCGCGATCCTATGACCGCGAGTCCACTGCCATAACCACTGGGCCATTGCGCCTCCACCATGGAGAATGATAAACAAAGCAAAGGGTGGAGGAAGCAAAATATCTACTGCGTTGGGTTGTGTCCTACATGACATTTAATTATATTTTATACATTCTCAGTTCAAATCCTTACAAGGTAAACTTTGCTTTCCATCATTCTAGGTCAATATTAAAGTACCACTTAGATACTAAGTGTAAGTAAATTGGCTATAATATTTGCTACAAAGTTTGTAGCATACGGCTTATCTCTGTATTAATGATAGCTGATATAAATGTTTGTTGATTGGTTGGTTGGTTGATTTCTCCAGAAATAATAGAGAAATACAGGGAGAGTTAACATAAGAGGCATAGGATGGATGCACATACTAGGCTTTGTGACAAGCAATGAGTAAAGGAATGCTATACACACAATGAAAGAGATAGAAAGAATCACTTAAAGTTGGAATAAGTGACAGAGTAGTTATGGGGCGGGGGGAGTTATACAAATGAGAAATTTGTTTTATTTGTTTTGAAGATGATAAAACTTTTTCTTTTGAAAATTAGTATCCATTTCATCATGTCTTATTAACATAAAGAAATTTGATAAAAGTTAAATAAAAAAGTTATTGTGGGCGTAGGAGTGGTTGTGTGGTAAGTAACTTGCTTACGAACCATGTGGTTCCGGGTTCAGTCCCACTACACGGCACCTTGGGCGAGTGTCTTCTACTATAACCTCGGGCCGACCAAAGCCTTGTGAGTGGATTTGGTAGACGGAAACTGAAAGAAGCCCGTTGTATATATGTATATATATATATATATATATATATATATATATATGTATGTATGTATGTATATGTTTGTGTGTCTGTATTTGTCCCGACAACCGATGCTGGTGTGTTTACGCCCCCGTAACTTAGCGGTTCGGCAAAAGAGATCGATAGAATAAGTACTAGGCTTACAAAGAATAAGTCCTGGGGTCGATTTGCTCGACTAAAGGCGGTGCCCCAGCATGGCCGCAGTCAAATGACTGAAACAAGTAAAAGAGAATATCAGTTTAGGGAGATTTGGTTACTATTTTTAGCCAGCTGAGTAACTGACAACTAAAGGGCACCTTGATGGTTTGGGTTATACGGTAGAGCATATTTATTTACAAGCTGTGTAAGTCACTTCCACATTGATAAACATCTTCATATGATGGGCAACTGAGCAGAAGAACATTCATTTTAACCCTCAATTAATTCATATTCTAACAAATCCGATTCAAAATCTTTCTGCTCCAATGGTGCATCACATTTGTGAAGTTATGTGTTTGTGATGCAATGACCCAATTGATTTCACTCGCCAAACCTGAGCATCGTTATTTCAGATCATAGTTAAGGGTTTGTTGAAATGAGCCTTTCTTTCTGCATTAATTAATTAATGGATGGATGAACTGATTGATATGGAGGTGGGGACGGATGGATGGATTAGATAAATAGATAGATAGATAGATAGATTAAATTAAATAAACAGAGAAAGTAGCTATATATTGATAGATAAATTAGATAGACAGATAGATAAATTACATAGACAAACAGATAGATAGATAGATAGATAAATAAATAGACAGACACACAGAGAAATAGACAAATAAGCAGATAGATAGACTGACTAGATAGATAAATTACTCACAAATTAGATAGATAGATTAATAGACAGACAGAAATACATAGATGGACTGACTATTTATAGATAGATATATAGATAGATAGATAGAGACAGAAATAGACAAACAGCTAGATAAACTGACTAGACAGATAAATTAGATACATAGATTAGATTACATTAAATAGATAGATATATAGGATTCGAGTAAATGGATGGATAGATAGGCAGACAGAAAGACATTGATAGATAGATAGATAGATAGATAGATAGATGGGAAGAAGACAAGATAAATAAACAGCCTGATTAGATTAGATTAGATAGAATAAATTAGACCGATAGGCAAACCAGCTATATAGACAAACATAGACAAACAGATGTATGTATGTATGTACGTACGTACATACATATGTATGTATGGTGTATAGACAGACAAACAAATTGTTGGTTGTAAAGAAAGGCTACATTGATCTAGAGCTAGAAATAATGCCAATAAGAAGAAAGAACTGATGAAATTGGTATAATGATATAAAATAAGGAGAAAATGTAAGAAAGGATCAAAACATGGAAGAAGGGAGCAAGAAATAAACAGGATGAATAGATAGAGACAATGAAAGAAATAGGGGGAAAAAGAAGAGAGAGAGACAGAGAGAGCAGAAGAGTTGATTGAAAAACGAAGTGAGAGAGAGAGAAGAGGGACATTGGTAAATAAAAGAAACTAAAAAGATTAAGAAGAGAGCAAGGAGAGAGAGGAAGAGGTTAAATTTTAGATAGGAAGATCACAAGAGAGGATTGAAAGAGATAAAGAGAAAAGAATGATAAAAGAAGATAGGAGAGGGAGAGAAAGAGAGAAAAGTTCACTTTTCTGAACCAGATTAGTCATGGAGAGAAGAGATTCAATGAACCATGTTTAAACTTCCTCTTTTAAACAACAGAGAGGTTGGCACACAATAATATATGAAGTCATTCAGAACATAAAATGTCCATGCCAAACTGATGATTATAATGAAAGAGAATGAGTATTTTAACACAGTAGAATAAATGTCAGTCATTTAAACGCCAAACAAACCAGCCATTCTTGGAGATAAACAACCACTCCAATATCCTTATTTTCTCTTCCAAACTTGCCCACCACCATTTCTATAAGCAACTCACATGTTCTCTTCATTTCTCCTATTTGTCTATCTTGTCTTTTTTATACTTCATTATTCTCTTTTTATTCATGTTTTGTTTCCCTTTTCACTCACAAAATCTCTACTTATATCTATCTATCTATCTATCTATATCTATCTATCTATGTCTGTCTATTTATATCTCTATCTATGTCTGTCTATCTATCTATCTATCCACCTATCTATCTATTGATCTATCCATCTACCTATCCATCCATCAAATCTAATTATCTGTTGATTTATCTATCTATCTATTGATCTAACCGTCTCTCTCTCTCTCTCTCTCTCTCTCTCTCTCTCTATTGGTTTACCCATCTATTTGGCTAGCTTTTTACATCCCTCTATTGGCTTATCCATCCATCCATCCATCCATCCATCTATATCTATCTGCATCTAACAATCTAGCTATCTGTCTATATCTATCTGCATCAGTCTGTCTATCTATCTATCATTGTCTTTTCGTTTCTTCTTCTTTCTTTCTGTACCTTTCAGTTTCTCTCACATATTTCCACACACCACCTTACCCTTTTCCATCCAGTTATTATTTTCCATTTTTGTTCCTTTTAAATCTAAATCTTGTCTTCCGTCTGGTTTTATTGTCCTTCTCTTTTCTTTCTCATTATTTTTCTCCTGCTAAGTCTATCTCTCTGTCATTTAATCGAACTATTAATCTTTCAGTGAATCAAACTCATTGTATGTATATATCAATGATTCAATCTATCCTTTCCTTATCTATCTATCTATACTTATCTATTTATCTATCTATCTATACTTATCTATCTATCTATCTATCTACCTATCTATCTATACTTATCTATTTATCTATCTATACTTATCTATTTATCTATCTATCTATACGTATCTATTTATCTATCTATCTATACTTATCTATTTATTTATCTATCTATCTATCTATCTACCTGTTTGTGTATCAATGTTTATCATTAATTGTCAGTCTCTTTATTTTTCAAACTCCATGTGCAATGTGTGTGTGTGCATGTGCACGCACGCGTGCATGCATTGAGTCACTCTGTTTCTTCTGCTAAATATTAATAAAAATGTACATATACTCATATTTTGAGTTCTATTTTCCCTGTTTTCATCAACATACCACATGTGTGGGTGTGTGTGAATATATATAAATACACACATACTCATGCATAAATATATATTCATACACACACATACACACGTATGCAGGTGTGCATTTTATCTGTACTATTTTGTGTCAATTGTTATATCAACTTATTATATTCTAACAGGTTATTAATTCTTGAACACTGCTGTGATCATGTGCCTCCAATAACAAAAGCTAGGATGTTTTATATCTAACATTTATATGTACAATGTCCAATATATATATATATATATA
>NC_068985.1:51203508-51204636 GCF_001194135.2 Octopus bimaculoides
TATTATATAAAGATAGAAAAATTATTTTAAAAATATCATAATATCAAAATATTTTAATCGATTTTAATCGATTTAAATTTCTTTTCTATTTGAAAATTGGTTATGAAACACGTGTAATCTTTTTATTATATTTATCTTATGATATTTACTTTACTTTATATTATACTCATTTATTGTGCTTTTAATTATTAATTTTTCTATATGTGATAATGAATTTTCATCGATGAGTTCTTGAAAATTGGTTATTTTCCCTAAAACTATATATATATATATATATATATATATACTTGCAGTTCCCCCTCCCCATATATTCCCTCAGAGTTGGGACTGTTGCTGATCTCTAACTGTGGAAAAGGTAGATGTGGGATGAGGTGATGAAGCATGATCTTCCAATGATGGGTCTCACGGAGGCAATGGCAAGTGACCTTTGGTGATATGCTATGCTTGAGAAGACTCATGAAACCAAGTGAAATTGTAGTCATGGCTGATGTCAGTGTCACATGACTGGCACCCGTGCTAGTGGTACATAAAAGCACCCATTACACTCTTGGAGTGGTTGGCATTAGGAAGGGCATCCAGCCATAGAAACCATACCAACCCAGACTGGAACCTGGTGCAGCTCTCTGGCTTACCAGTTCCAATCAAACCATCTAAATGATGATTATATATATATATAGAGAGAGAATTCACAAAAAAAAAAACAAAAGACGAAGACAGGTGGTGTAGACAACAAACAGATGTATTAGTATAATGCTCGGGAAGTGAAAAAGTCTTTAATGTTTTGGGCTTATGCTCTTCCACAGAAAGGAACACAGAAAGAAATAAGGAGAGAAAAAAAGAATGTGTAGTGGCTAGCAATATATATATATATAAGTATATACTTATAAACTATGGCTTACACGATAACTTACCTGCCTCTGGATACCTCCTAACAAAAATGGTACCCACACAGGTAATCTCCAGGAGCGCCTTTGGAGTTAATTATCCCTTAGTTGCTTAAACACTTCTAGCCTACCACTTGAATGTTTAAACAATCCTAACTTATACCTATGTATGTATATATATATATATATATATATATATATAGTATAGAGTTACTACCTACTCCAGTATGCAGTAAAGGAGTAG
>NC_068985.1:51205517-51206522 GCF_001194135.2 Octopus bimaculoides
GAGACCTTTGGAAATGTGCTGTGCGTGAGAAGACCCGGCAAGCCAAGTGAGATCGTTGCCAGTGCCCCTGGACTGGCTCTTGTGTGGGTGGCACATAAGATGTACCATCCTGAGCGTGACCGTTGCCAGTACCGCCTGACTGGCCTTGTAGGGTTTTTGAGCGAGATCGTTGCCAGTGCCCCTGGACTGGCTCTTGTGCGGGTGGCACATAAAAGACACCATTTCGAGCTATATTGGTAACGATTACATGCTTTTCTATGAACAATTATATATCTCCCACACACCTGACAACCCATACATACCCCCATTCACATATACCTCACTTACCTCCCATACACCTAACACATACACCTCCCACACACCTTACATATATACCGCCCACACACATGACAAACATACACGCGCGCCCTCACACACATAGATGAACGCACATATACACACACACACACACACACGCACAGTGGTAGAGACACACACCTACTTACACACAGACACACACACACACCCATATATACGCGCACGCCTACATACACATACATACATATGCACACACACACACACAGGAGTGCACACACAAAATAACACACATACCTGGCACACATCCTTACGCTCTCACACATACGTACGCACACACACACACACGCACCTCTCACATACATAAACACACACATACACATACATACACGTACACACATGCACACACACCTCTCACATACACAACACACACTCACACAAACACGCATACTACACACACATCACAATCCCACACACACACACGCACATCCATACACATACACACACACCCACATACACACACACACACACCTCTCACCAACACAACACACTCACACAGACACGCATACAATCACACACACATGGGCATAAACAACACACGCACATACAGAAGCAAACGCACGCACACACACGTACACAGCAACGCACATATACACAACATACACATACACACAAACACACACGCACGCACAAAAACATACACACATGCGC
>NC_068985.1:51206786-51215726 GCF_001194135.2 Octopus bimaculoides
CACACACATTCTGTTATTACACACACAGACTTGCAGACCCTCGCGCACGCACACATATTCACCTCCCTTTTTCACTCTCCTGTCTTAGAAAGAACTTTTCCTCCACCACCTCCTCTTCCGGTCCTTCCACAATGTAACCTCGTGGGCATCGGTGCCGATTTTTTCTTCCTCCGTTTTTCCATTCTTTGAACTTTCTGTCTTTCCGACGAAGGGCTCCACCCGAAACGTCATACTCTCTCTCTTTCCTTTCCCGAGCGTCTAATAACACTATCCGTATCACGTCCTCACTTTGTTGTTTTTTTGTTATTGGTTTTTGTCTTTTTTTGAACTTATATATATATATATTTGATGGCGTATAAGATGCACTTTTTCACAACCTCACCAAATAACGTCTCATACAAATCAACCAAGGTTCTATATGTGAAGAAGGCCACCTGTAATTTAATTTTGTCTCTGGTGGTCATTTTTTTCCTGAAAGTGCAGTACTGACATTGAGATGTGTCAAATATGCCATCAAAAATGGTGTGTGTGGGAGGGGGGTGGAGTGAATGAACAAAAATGAGGAAAAGACCAGAGGGACAATTCATGACAAATGAGCTATTAGTGTAACACTTGAAAGGAAAGGGAAAGGGTCTTTAACGTTTTGGATGCTAGTCTTTCATCAGAAAAAAGAAAAGAGCAAAGGTGAGGGAGTATTGTTTAGCTTATTCAGCATACACGCCCCACCCAGCCCGCACACACCATTTCTGATGGCATGTTAGACACATCCCAATAACAGCATCGGATTTTCAGGAAAAAAAATGACCATCAGGGACAAAATTCTTTTAGGTTGACCTACTTCGCATATAGGACTTAGGTTGATTTGTATGAGACATAAAAGAAAGATATACAGGGTGTCCACAAAGTCTGGGTACATGGAGTAAACAAGATCATGACATAAACAATTAAATATAAGAAATAATAATTTCTTAAAGTATGTGTTAATCTGCATGTACCCAGACTTTGTGGACACCCTGTACAATGCTAAATAGATGATATTAAGATACATCGATGGATGTTTAGGTAGGGATACAGGTATAGGCATTTGTGTATGACTGAGTTTATAAACGAGAAAAAGAATTGGTAAAGTAATCTTGCTTTTGATGCTGTTGATAGTGGTTGTTGTGGAGCTAATGGCTACAGTTGTAGTAATAATGGTAGATGTAATGCACAGGTTGTTGTTTCTAAAAAAAGTACTCAGGCATGGCTATGTGGTAAGAAGCTTGCTTTCCAGCCACATGGTTCTGGGTTCAGTCCCACTGTGTGGAACCTTGGGCAAGTATCTTCTACTATAGCCTTGAGCTGACCAAAGCCTTGTGAGTGGGTTTGGTACATGGAAACTGAAAGAAGCTCGTCATATATATCATCATTATCATCGTTTAATGTCCGCGTTCCAGGCTGGCATGGGTTGGATGGTTTGACTGAAGACTGGCGAGCCAGAAAGCTGCACCAGGCTCCAATCTGATCTGGCAAAGTTTCTACAGCTGGATGCCCTTCCTAACACTAACCACTCCGAGAGTATACTGGGTGGTTTTATGTACCACTAGCATGAGGGCCAGTCTGGCGGCACTGGCAACAACCATGCTCAAATGTTGTTTTTCACGTGCCACTGGCAACGATCATGCTCAAATGGTGCATTTTACATGCCACTGGCACGAGTGCCGATCAGGCAGTACTGTCATTGGCCATGTCAGCAATTTTGATTTCACTAGCCTCAACAGGTCTTCGCAAGCAAAGTCTATTGTCCAGTGAATGAAGGGTACTCATAAGTGGGCTGGTTATACACCACCGGCATAGGCCATAGTCTCACTTGGCTTGTCGGGTCTTCTCAAGCACAGCATATTTCCAAAGTCTCTGTCACAAGCCATTGCCTCAGTGAGGCCCAATGTTTGAAGGTCGTGTTTCACCACCTCATCCCAGGGCTCCCTGGGTCTACCTCTTCCACAGGTTCCCTCAACTGCTACGGTGTGACACTTTTTCACACAGCTGTCCTCATTCATTCACAACACATGACCATACCAGTGCAGTCGTCTCTCTTGCAAACCACATCTTTTTTCTCTCAGGGCGCTTGCACTGTCATATATGCACATTGACATTACACATCCAGCAGAGCATACTGGCTTCATTCCTTGCAAGCTTACGCATGTCCTCAGCAGTCATGGCCTATGTTTCACTGCCATGTAGGTTTATCTTTGGCTAGGTATTTCTCCTGCAGCTGTCTTACCAGAAATATAGCATTTCCCTCGAACCCAAACTGCATCTCATCTAGATTGACTCTCTCCCTAATTAGTTGGGCTATGACCCTCTCTGTGACTTTCATTACCTGATCTAACAGCTTGATACCTCTGTAATTATTTGTATCTAAAGCGTCACCTTTACCTTTGTAGCAGTTGACTATGGTACTGCTACACCAGTCATTGGGTATGACTCCTTCATATATCACCTGATTAACTAAATGGGTGACTAGGCTATAGCCGACACCACCAGATATTTTGAGCATCTCTGTCATGATTCCTGATGGGCCGAGGGCTTTCCCTGTTTTCATACCCTTAATTACATTATCTACCAAGGTACTGTCAAATTCAGATAGTTGGTCCCTCTGTTGGGTCAGCATTTGACAGACACTCTTTCTCTCATTCATTCTCTTTATTTAGCAACCTTTCATAGTGGCATCTCCAAATCTCTCTCTTTGCAGCTTCGTTTAATGCAAGTGAACCATCATCCATGCAGACACATTTGTCTCTTATGACATCACGATTCTCTCTCACACACTGTCATGCAACACGTCTTTTGTCCTCATGGCACAGATCATTGGCAAATATTTTCTTATCTGCTTCCCCTCTGGCTAAATAAACCTGTCTCCTAGCTTCCCTTCTGGCAGTCTGATACAATTCCCTGCTACCACCGTTCTTCCAAGCCTGTTTCTTTTCTGTAATGGCCCCGTCAACAACATTGTGCCACCACCACATTATCTTAGGTCGAGAGGGAACTTTGCACCATCCACAGATCTGGTCAGTGGCCCTTAGCAGGTTGTCTCATAGAAACCTCCAGTTGTCTTCCACATTAGGTGATGCTATATCCCACTCTATTTCATCAAAAGCTTCGAGTAATATGTCTCTAAATCTCTGTCCATTCACAGGATCTTTAAGCTTCCAGACCCTTCTCCTCCATGCTGGTCGTCTTCTGGACATCCCTTTAGCCCTGATCCTGAAGTCGCTAACTACTAGTTTATGTTGTGGGGTACATTCTTTGCCTGGGAAGAGTTTGGTATTTATAAGAAGCCACCTTTCCCTTTTTCTGGCAAGGGATGTAGTCAATTTGGTTAGTGTGTCTACTAGATTGGTAGGTGACTGTTAGGTTTCCTGAAGTTAGTGTTGCAAACCATAAGATCATTTGCATCACAGAACTCCAGCAGCCTGATTCCCTCCTCGTTGCGAGAACCAAAACCATAACCTCCATGTATGCTAGTGTGTGAATGTACATGTGTATATTTGTGTGTGTGTGTGTTTTGTCTTTGTATCCGTGTTTGTTGCCTCACCATCACTTGACAACCGATGTTGGTGTGTTAACGAACCCATAACTTAGCAGTTCAGCAAAAGAGACTGATAGAGTAAGCACTAGGGTCAATTTCTTTGACTAAAAAAAACCCTTTAAGATGGTGCTCCAGCATGGCTACATTCAAATGACTGAAACAAGTAAAAGAATAGAGAAGTAGAGTGTAATTATATTTACTGTAGTTCTGTAATTACTCTCTGCTGTTAGTCAGAGTATCACTAATGTTGCTGAAACTGTATAGTAAGAGAGAGCAATCTATCTAAATACTACTGTAAGTCTATATGTATATTTTCCATTCTTACCTCTTTTGTCTCCAGACTTATTCTCTACAGACTTCTACAGCAACCAAGATGGGTAACCATTCGTCAAAGCCAACTTACTTTGACTTGACATGTCTTCTCCTACACTGGAATTATGTCTTATTTTATGTAAAGAATAGTTCTATTTATCTGTTTATAATTTGATCTGATTGCTGGGCTGTCTTCTTTTATGTTCTATTGTTGGTCGTTTTATGTTGGGAGACCATTGTAAGAACACCACTACCACCACCACCAATACTAACATCCACAACAACAACACCATCCCTACCACCACCAACAAAGGCAACAACAACAGCGACAACAATAACAGCAACAACAAAGAAAATAGCAGTAGTAGACACCAACAACAGGAGCACCACCACCACTACCAATAATAACAACACCAGCACCACCACCACCAACAACAACGTTGAGACATCGTTGACAAGACTAGAAGATTAGCTGTCATCTATTTAATGAAAGAACAAGAGGGTGTGAGGGAATGAGAGTGGAAAGAGATATGACAGGAAGAATACTGAGAGAGAAAGAGACATAAAAAGGAAAGTAAAGAGAATGAGTTAGAGAGAGAGAGAAACAAGTAGACTCTCCTGTAGAGAACGTGTGTGTGTGTGTGCGCGCGTGAGAGAGAGAGAAAGAAAGAAAGAGGAAATGAGTGAAAGAATGAGTAGTGGTGGTGGTGGTGGTAGTGGTAGTAGTAGTAGTAGTGATGAATGATTGAAATGAAAGCTAACAAGACAGAGATTAAACTGTTTCTTGGTGAAAGAGAGGGATTGAGATAAAACAAAAGAGAAAGAGTAAGAGAGCAGCAATAAAAACATAGGGAGAGAGAGAAAGAGTAGCAACAGACAGAGAGGAACTATCTTCTGGTTGACTAAGAGGATGCAGGGGTGGGGAACAGGGTTGGAATAACAATAGAAAGAGAGAGAGAGAGGTATTAGGTGAGAGAGGAAGTTTGTGAGTGAAAGAGACTGTGTGGGCATGTATGTGTGTGTGTGAGAGAGACTGTGTGACTGTGTGGGCATGTATGTGTGTGTGTGAGAGAGAGAGAGACTGTGTGACTATGTGGGCATGTGTGTGTGAGAGAGACTGTGTGACTGTGGGCATGTATGTATGTGTGTGTGTGAGAGAGACTGACTGTGTGAGCATGTATGTGTGTGTGTGAGAGACTGTGTGACTCTGTGGGCATGTATGTGTGTGTGTGAGAGAGAGAGACTGTGTGACTGTGTGGGCATGTATGTGTGTGTGAGAGAGAGAGAGACTGTGTGACTATGTGGGCATGTGTGTGTGAGAGAGACTGTGTGACTGTGGGCATATATGTATGTGTGTGTGTGAGAGAGACTGACTGTGTGAGCATGTATGTGTGTGTGTGAGAGAGACTGTGTGACTGTGTGGGCATGTATGTGTATGAAAAGAGAGAAGCAGTATATGTGTGTACATGTACATCAAAGGGGAGTGGAGAGAGAGAAAGGAAGAGGAGGAATGAGTGAGAATAAGGAAACGAGACTTTAAACTGAACAGAAAGAATGGGGAGAATTTGGAATGAAGAGATTCAAAGAAATGGAGAAGTAAGAATAGAAACTAATTTATATTGGAAAAGAAGGATGTAAAATGTTCAAAATGTGGTGTCAAAAGAGTTCAAGGAACAGAAAAGAAGAATTCCTACATTTAACTGATGTTGTGGTAATAAACATGTTTTACTCCATGTATATGCACATACACACATACGATTGCGCACAGGTGTGGCTGTGTGGTACAGCTGTGCTTCCCAACCACATGGTTCTGGGTTCAGTCCCATTGCATGGCACCTTGGGCAAGATCAAATTCTTGTGAGGGGATTTGGTAGATGGAAACTGAAAGAAGCTCATTGTGTGTGTGTGTGTGTATGTGTGTGTGTGCGTGCGTGCGTGCATTTATGTGTGTTTATCACCCACCACTGCTTGACAACTGGTGTTGGTGTGGTTATGTCCATATAACTCAGGTTCAGCAAAAGAGACCTCTGAGAATAAATACCAGTCTTAAAAAAAACTAAGTATTGGGGTTAATTCATTGAACTAAAAATTTTCCAATTTAAAACATATATATATGCACACATACATACATAGATATAGAAGGTTGGCCAAAAGTCACCTGATAGTAAATCAAAATTCCCTAAATACTATCTGTAATTCTGTATTGACTCGAATGGAAAAATGCGTTGGTCAAGAAGGACTTCAGTTTGAACAATTTTCATGATGTTTCATATTCAGATGCTTTTATTAAATTCATTCAGTTGTTAGGCATAAATCTTGGAATTAAATGGGCTTGAGGCCAACCTCTTTATATATATATATAAAGCTTGTTTGGCTGCCACTTTCAATTTTTTAAATTTTTGTTCCAATTGATTTCATATTCAGTGTAACACTATAGTTTAGTATGGTAATCATTGATATGAAATTCATTTTCACCATAAATCAATAAATAAAGAGTTAATAGCTTTTAGAATTAGCAAATTTGGGGTAATTTTAGCCAGTCAAAAGCCACAGAAATACAGAAATAATAACAAGCCAAGCTGTTAACAAGCTGGTTACCTACATGGTCATTTTTTGCTTAATAAATGCTTATGGGCTGGTTATGAGATGTGCTAAAAATAATAGCTAAATATGCCTTAAATCACACCCCAAATCTTTTTGGGGTTGGTTTTTGCATAATTGTATGAATTCCCATGTGAGGAATACAAATTCACAAAAATTTTCTCAAAATTTCAAAAAACTAAAAGGAAGTTATGAAGGGTTACATGGCATGCGTAAAACAAAATTTCTCCAGTATTTCATTTGTTTATAGTTGACAACATGTGCAGTCATGCACAAAACAACAGCTTCCAAATCCTGTTTTCTGACAGCTTAAAAATTATCAGACTTTAAACCTCTGTAACTTTTTAGCAATAAATTTTTCAGGAAAAAGTGAATTATCTCCTGAGATTCAGTGTGGAAAAATTACATGAATTTCAAAATTTTCACTCAACTTTATGACTACTAGGACGAAGAGGAATTCTAAGAGAATTGAAAGAAAAGAGAGGTTTAAGGTTTAAGAGGGTTGGTCAGGACAGAAGGGGTGTTGAAGAAGTGTAGGAGCTGTGGGGAGAGAATAGAGAGGAAGGGTGCAGTGGGTGAAACAACGAGAAATACTGGAGGGTGGCACAGAGATAGGGGGAAGGGGAAGAGCAAAGTGGAAATGCTATGGAAACATCCCAGGTATAGAGGCAGTGGGGAGAGGGAGGAGTAGGAGAAACATTGGGTGGGTGCAGTGAGTTAAACTAGAGGGCATCCTAGTTGTGTAAAGGTAAGAGGAAGTGTTGGGTCGCTTGGGAGAGTATGACAGGACAAGTAAAGCAAAGCAGCGACCCCTTTAAGTCATGAATGACCATGGGATTGCACCTAGTCAGTTGTTTTATAGAAAACCAGCAGTTACCCATGCATACCAGTCTCCCCTCTTCACGCCACTAATGTTTATCTAAGGAAAAGACAAACACCAATATAGCTTGGCCCCAGTGACATTGCAATACATTTCTACAGCTGAGTGAACTGGAGCAATGTGAAATAAAGTGTCTAGCTCAAGAACACAACATACAGCCCAGTCTGGGAATTGAACTTACAACTTCATAAGTGTGAGCTTGACGCTCTCACCACTAAGCCACGCGCCTTCACAAGACAAGTATAATGTATACAGATCATCAAATGCAGTAGTGTCTTTAATATATTATGGTGGAAATATAAATAGTACTTTAAAAAAATGAGTGTCTGTATGTGTGTGAGAGTGTATAATAATAATAATAATCATTTCAAATTTTGGCACAAAGCCAGCAATTTGAGGTAAGTGGGTAAGTCAATTACATCGACCCCAGAGTTTAACTGGTCCTTTTTTCATCAACCCCTAAAGGATGAAAGGCAAAGTCAACACTGGTGGAATTTGAACTCAGAACGTAAGGATGGACAAAATGCCACTAAGCATTTTACCCAGTGTGCTAACGAACCTGGCAATTTTCCACCTTAATAATAATAATAATAATAATAATAATAATAAAAGCCATATGAATTCATAAAATGGATTTCCAAAATAATAAAACAATTATAACTACAGAATTAATACTAATACCAGAAATTCCAGTTTTGGATTTAATATACACACAAAGTTATATACATAATAGTTATTTATCTAATTAAACTTTTTTTTTTTTTTCATTTTTCCCCATTTCTAAAAGCCACTGTTGTTATTGTGAAGACAAGTAACGGCACTTTACTGCATATTTTCAAATATTTTATGTCAGTTTTACTCTATTTTATGTTATTTCTTATCAATGGTTTTCAATAGGAAATGTTCTGCTACTGAATTTCGACTAAATTAAAGCAAATTAACTTTTATTTTTCTTTGGTGCATCTTTTTAGACTTTCATGCATTCATCTTTGTTCTGTATTTTTAAACTTGTCTAACAGTATTTGGTTGTGTATGTATATATATGTGTGTGTGTGTATATGATGCATACATATATATATACACGCACACACACACACACATATATATATGTATGGCGGAGGAGTGGCTGTATGGTAAGTAGCTTGCTCATCAACCACATGGTTCCAGGTTCAGTCCCACTGCATGGCACCTTGGGCAAGTCTCTTCTACTATAGCTCGGGCCAACCAAAGCCTTGAGTGAATTTGGTAGACAGAAACAGAAAGAAGCCCATCGTGTTCTCCTGAGGCTAAAAGCAACAGTAACATTCACCCTTAGGGTTTAGCCGCATTTAAGTGGCAAATATACTTCACGTTGTCATGCAGTTACTGTTAATACCTCGTTCAGAGATTTAACATTGCTTGTTTTCACTTTTTCGAGATCAGTGAATATTTTCACTGGAAAAAGTATATACGTATTTGCATCGGGACATCTTTCGCATCAAAGATCAGTGATTGTCGTACGCTGAGGACGGGTAAATACCCAGAAACTCAAGTCCGTACGTATCACAGATCAAGATGGGAAGGATGACTTCCCTTT
>NC_068985.1:51216864-51217827 GCF_001194135.2 Octopus bimaculoides
TATATAATGTATATATAAGTTTCTGTATATATATATAATGTATATATAAGTTTCTGTGTATACATATGTATCTGCATATATAACATACACTTATACAATCTTCATTGTTTTATGTCATATTTTTCACACTGGCATGGGTTAGACAAGTCATCACATATTTAAAGCTGCTACTCATCTGAAAGGGTTGGAAGACTCATGAGTGACATTTAATGTTTGTTTTTTTTATGGCTGGAAGCCTTTCCTAATGCCAACCACTTAACAGTCTATGTGTGGTGGGTGATTTTGTTTCTGGCACCAAACACCAGGGAGATTATCATGTCTAGAACAAGAGTAAAGTGTACCCACAACCTTACTCTTTACAGAGTGTACTGGGGGCATGTTTCCATGGCAGCATTACCATGACATACTAAAAGGAATTCTTGACCTACCTCCCCCAACCTTGGCTGCTCATTCACCAACCTCTTTTTTTACAAAGCAAGAAACACAAAGGATAAGATAGGTAGAGGCATGAATAATAGTGGTAACTCGTAAGAGGGATGAGTGATAAGGATGCTTAGTATTGTGAGACAAGCAGGTACAATCAAGGTGATGTGAGGGGACAGAACAATAACAGAGGCAACATGAGCGATGAAGATATAGTGAAAAGAGAAATAGAGAATGTGCGGGTGAGGGGGAAGGAGCTAGGGAATAATGGCTAATAGAATAGGGAGTTTCAGTATGGTGTGACATCATCAAAACGATTAACCCTTTAGCATTCAGATTATTTTGTCAAATGTGCCAACTTCTTCATTGGACACTAAACTCTGCTTGCGAAGACCTGTTGGGGCAAGTAAAATCATAATTAAACCATACTCGATGACTGGTCACTGCGCCAGTGGAGCACTAACAGCACTGTCAAGCGTGTTCATTGCCAGAGCAGCTGTCTGGCTTCCATGCTAGTGGCCCGTAAATAGCACCATTTGA
>NC_068985.1:51217837-51226238 GCF_001194135.2 Octopus bimaculoides
TTCAAGCGAGATCGTTGCCAGTACCGCCTGACTGGCTTTCGTGCCGGTGGCACGTAAAAGCATCCACTACACTCTTGGAGTGGTTGGCGTTAGGAAGGGCTTCCAGCTGTAGAAACTCTGCCAAATCAGATTGTAGCCTGGTGTAGCCACCTGGTTCACCAGTCCTCAGTCAAATCATCCAACCCATGCTAGCATGGAAAGCGGATGTTTGATGATGATGATGATGTATTGCTTATTTACTCACATTGTTTTGAATTAAGCATGAATCATCTTGTAGCTTCTAGATTCCTATCATGTGACTTTATTTTTACAATGACATAATAGGGTAGGTGTGAGTGATCAGATTTAGTCAGTTTCAGTATAAAACAGGCAGAATATTTTGGCCCGATATCTCTGGTTTAAATGCTAAAAGGTGGAGGCGCAATGGCCCAGTGGTTAGGGCAGCAGACTCGCGGTCATAAGATCACGTTTCGATTCCCAGACCGGGCGTTGTGAGTGTTTATTGAGCCAAAACACCTAAAGTTCCACGAGGCTCCGGCAAGGGATGGTGGCGAACCCTGCTGTACTCTTTCACCACAACTTTCTCTCACTCTTACTTCCTGTTTCTGTTGTGCCTGTAATTCAAAGGGTCAACCTTGTCACACTGTGTCACGCTGAATATCCCCGACAACTATGTTAAGAGTACACTTGTCTGTGGAGTGCTCAGCCACTTGCACGTTAATTTCACGAGCAGGCTGTTCTGTTGATCGGATCAACTGGAACCCTTGACGTCATAAGCGACAGAGTGCCAACAACAACAAATGCTAAAAGGCTTAATCCTCTTATATTTCTGCTGAAATATGATGTCTTTGTTTCAATTAATGTTGAAAATAACAAAAAATTCAATAAAATAATTTTGTCACAATTAAGCTGGTATTTGCAACATAAATTAACATGAAATTTTGATAGAAGATTTTAACTTAGACAAATTTTTAAACAGCAAGTTTATATCATAAAACCAAGGGCAGTCTTAGGTTGGTTGGTATAAAAAAGGTTAATTGGCCCTTTTTTTTATATATATATATAGTATTGTGACTGGTCCCATTTACTTGAACTTGTCACACCAATCTGTCATGCTAAACATTCAAGAGAAGTTTCCAGTGGTGTTTTATTCCAGCAAGATAGGCCATTCCAAACATTAGCGTAGCCAGAGGGTATGATCCACCCCGAGTGGCACTTTTATGGGGATAGCACCACTTTTGGGTCTACTGTAAGCAATATGTATTTTTTGTGGAGGCTTGGGGGCAAGAAACTGAAGGGCTGCTCCGGGTGGCACACACTCTAGCTATGCTGGTGACCCCAATACTACCATACTAATGTAAGGGTCTATCAATGAAATTTTGCCAAACAGGTGGATTAAACAAAGAATTTCAGTAGCCCCCACTTTTTTTTATTGGGATACTTAAAAGATAAAATTTATGACACAAAACCAGCCACTGTTTATGAATCGAGAGCAAACATTAAACAAGAATGCAAACAAATACGGGATGAAATGTTTCTTAATGTTTGAGACTCCATTACTTTTCATTATCAACAGTAATGCGTGTATACATTATTTTGGGATGCCCTGTATGTATGTATGTGTGTGTGTGCATGTGTGTATACATACATATATTCCATTTTTATTTCGTTATGTCATATTGGCTGTGCCTGATGACTGCACCAAGATGTCAGATGTGTTATAAAATAGCTTGGCATGTTCTCAGCATATGAAACTAATAGCACATAAAAACATGTATTGTGTTTAGTATATAATATCTGTCACCAGATGAAGTATTTTTTTTTTGTTGCTCTTACCATCACAGGATGGTATATTATATATATAAGTAAAAAGTTTTTGCACAAATATGTGTGTTTCTGTGTGGGAATATTTATTTACATTCTGACTATATAGAACCACGGAATATTACAATAATTACAGCTATGATGCTGATGTTGACGATGATGCCCAGTATCACTCTTAATTATTTTTCTACACTCTCCTCCCTCAACACACTTCCTCCCCTATATTGCATCAGTCCTCATCAGTAAGTGGATATCCATATAGATTATTTAACAATCTCTATGTATCATGTTTGCAAAAGAATAAATATTCATCACTACTATCATCATCATCTCATTTTAAAGTTCGTTTTTCCATGCTTGCATGGGTCAGATGAAATTTGTTGAGGCAGATTTTCTACAGGTGAATGCCCTTCCTGTCACCAATCCTTACCTGTTTCCAAGCAAGGCAATATTTCTCCATGACCAGACATATTCTCTTATACTGAAAATACTGAAAATGAAGGACATCTCTTGCATGATGGTGACAACTATTTTACAACTGTCACATGATTTTAAGACAAGGAGACAGTAACACATACACACATACATAAATAAATATATATCTATTCATAAGTAAATGGCAGGCTTCTTTTAGTTGTTTCCATTTACCAAATTCATTCGCAAGACTTTGGTCAGTCTGGGGCTATTGCAGAAGATACTTGCACAAGGTGCCATGCAGTGGGACTTAACCCAGAAGTATGTAGTTGTGAAGCAAACTTCTTACCAAACAGCTATGTCTGTGTCTATAGCCATACTGAGTCAAATTTTGAAATCAATAACCAAATCAAACACAGCTAATTAATCAATATTAATTATTTAATATACATTATATAATATTCCTGATGATATGGGATAAACTATGCTTTAAATTAATTTAATTTAAATTGGTTTTGTATCTTAATTTCATAATTATAGAATTAATATTTATTGCTAATGAAACAGCTGTAGAGTGTAATTAAATTATGAACTATATGCGAAATTTAGACTTTTATTCTAAACAGCCAATTATAAATAAACCATAGTTTAACCCTTTAGCATTCAGATTACTGTCAGATGTAATACTTATTCATTCACATAATTTTAAGTTGATAATGCATTATGTGGTTGCTTCAAGATTTTGATGAGGTGATTGTTATTTTTAGAATGACATTATAGGGTAGCTGTGAGAAACCAGATATGGTTGGTTTGAACATAAAACAGGTAGAATATCTGAACTAGTTTAAATGCTAAAGGGTAAATCACACCCCACCCTCATTGAAATACACCTTGATAGGTTTTGGAAGATAATGAAATTTAAAATAATTTGCTAATGAGCTGAAGGCATTCATTAGAAATGCATTGGTATTTGTAGGCTATGAGCTTTGATAATGCAAATAAATAAATAAACATGTAGCATGGGTATAGGATTAATCCAGACAGCTTTTGAGTGCCAGGCAAGACCTTCGTACATTGGGCCTCACCGAGGCGATGACTACTGACCGAGACCTTTGGAAATGTGCTGTGCGTGAGAAGACCCGGCAAGCCAAGTAAGATCGTTGCCAGTGCCCCTGGACTGGCTCTTGTGCGGGTGGCACATGAGATGCACCATTTTGAGCGTGGCCGTTGCCAGTACCACCTGACTGGCTCCCGTAGGATTTTCAAGCGAGATCGTTGCCAGTGCCCCTGGACTGGCTTGTGCGGGTGGCACATAAAAGACACCATTTCGAGCGTGGCCGTTTTCGTGCGGGTGACACGTAAAAGCACCCACTACACTCTCTGAGTGGTTGGCGTTAGGAAGGGCATCCAGCTGTAGAAACTCTGCCAAATTAGATTGGAGCCTGGTGTAGCCATCCGGTTGCACCAGTCCTCAGTCAAATCGTCCAACCCATGCTAGCATGGAAAGCGGACATTAAACGATGATGATGATGATGATGATGATGATGATTGCGGTCCCTTAGAAAACACCTACTGAGCAGTAAAGAGCGAAATGAGCGCATTAAGTACATACTCAGCAGTGAAAATATTAACATCATCAGATTAGGTGAAGAACTCTTGAGAGATAATCTCAGTGTACAATTGTTCAATATTAGTGGTTCTGAACCAGGGTCCAGGTGGCCTTTGGGGTCCATATAAGATCTTGTTGAAATTTATGTGCAATAAATTGCTTATACTTCTACAATACACAAAATGTTTGAAATTTTTTTATACAATTCCTAATAACATTTAACTATTAAAATACAGTAAGATTTTTTTTCATGCATTCATTGAATGGCTATGGGTTTTTGTAGAATAAAATAGGGATCAAAGGGGTCCATGATTTAAAAAAATGGTTGAGAATCTCTCCTCTATATGAATCAAAAGTGGCTAGACTGACCTGTATACAGAGAGACTTGAAAGAGAAGTACTCATCATACCTGTAAAAAGTTACACATGGTGGGTACATGTCACATAAGCCTGAGAATACAAACAACATTGACACGGGAATAGCAACCACTCCTGGATCTGTGATAAATATGTAACATACATAGAAGGCTACACTTTTGCTATCTAAGAACAGGAGATAGTTACTAAATATCTGATCATAAAAAGAGATATGGATGCCCCTAGATGTCCAAGTTATAACAGAAAGTATCAATTGTGCCATACCAAAGTGGAAAATACCACTCATATCAATCAGTAGCTGTCCAAAAATGTCTACAAGATGCTATCTTTTCATGAGACATGAGATAATTGTTAAGATGGACTACAATGCTATATGCTGGAAGAATAGTCCTGACTGCCAAGCCAAAGACACACCAGAACCAGAAAGTATTTATCATCATCATCGTCATTTAATGTCAGTTACCCATACTGGCATGGTTTAGATAGTTTGACTGAGACTAGTAAGCTGGAAAGCTGCACCAGACTCCAGCTATCTGTTTTAGCTTGGTTTCTATGGCTGAATGCCTTTCCTAATGCCAACTACTTTATAGAGCATACTGGGTATCTTTTATGCATCATTGGCACAGGTGCCTTCTATATGTCACCAGCACAGGTGCCTTGTTTGTGTCACCGGCACTAGCAATGACCACAATTCACTTAGCTTGACAGGTCTTCTCAAACACAGTAACTCACCAGAAGTCATGGTCACTTGTCATTGCCTACATGAGGCTCAACAGCTGAAGATCATATTTCACCACCTCGTCCCACATCTTCCTGGGTAATCCTTCTACAGGCTCCCCACCCCCCACAATTAGGTATCAGCACTTCTTTATGCAGCTGTCCTCACTTTTAAAAATAAGGAATACCGGTGGAATATTTTTATAAAAACAGCAACCCAGTGTAAGCACAACAAATCAGATATGGTCGTGTAGGATAGGAAGCAAAAGTCATGTACCGTTGTAAGGATCAGCTGCCCCATACATGTAAATGTCTCCTCAAAAGTTGGGGAAAACAATATTCACTGAGAATTGATGAGAAACCTACAGCAGCTCTTATATCCAGGCTATAGATGTTCATTTGTTCTTATTCTCAGAGGTGCATTGGGCAACATAACAACTGCATAGAAACCAAGTATGGCTTGGACTCTCCAAAAGAGAACAGAACAGACTGGCTTACATTCTCCAGATACAATTGATCAGGGGAACTGTAAAATTCTGTTAAATATTTCAGGTTCCTGGGTGAACACACACACACAGAGAATATATATGTGCATACAAATAAACAATAATGAGACTTACACACTTGTGTTCTATCACAACATGCACACAGTGCATGCTTATCCACATGCACAAACAGACACATAAAATACAGATACAAACATACATCAACCAGTTCAGATAAACACAAACTCTCAAGAGCTGTCTTGATTTATACAAAAGAGCATTGCCACTTTGTTAGTGACTAACTTGAATTCTGTAAAGGAAAAACAACATCAAATGAATCCTTAAGAAATCTGTGCACATGGTGCGCACGTGCGTGCACACACACACACACACACACACAGACACTTCTGGAATAATTGAATTTTTTGCTATATATGTGAGCAGTATGCTATTTTAATTTTCAGTTTATGCACTCAGTCAACATAAAGCTCACATTTTTTGATTCATTGATTTGACATTACAGTTATAACAAAATAACACCACTCTATTTTATGTATTGAGTTCTTTTTCTACCATATGTATACACACACACACTCACACAACACAAGATGGTGCAAAAGTAGGTTGGCAGTTTTATTTTTCAGAGTTATCAGATGTAATGGTAGGCAACTTGACAGATAATAAGAGAAAGAAGATCCTAAAGAACTACTGAGAATTTTGAAATGCAGAAATGGTGTGCCAAAAGTGAACAGAAACCTTCCACAGTAACCCACTGTCACTTCGATCAATTTACAAGAGACAAATTTGAGGAGATACGTCCAGTGAAGAATGCCTCAAAATCTAGACATCCAACTGTTACCAGTGAGGAAAAAGAAATTCAGGTAGCATTGATGCTTGTGAATAAAACTATAAAGTCTACCAGATGAGTATTGGCTGAGTTGGGCATCTCATGAAGGTCTGTCGGTCATCTTATGAAAAAATGAACTTGAAAACCATACTGACCCCAAATTCCTGTAACACCTAATGTACAATTGCCCAGATCATTGTATGAGATTCACAGGAATCATGCTAAATATGATTTGTGAAAACCCACAATTCCTCGCCAAGACTTGGTTGGATGAAACCAGTTTCTATAACTGCATTTATTAGTATAACAAAAGCACCACCACCTGATGATAGCAACTGAGATGAACCAGCTGGGTGTCACTGTGTAGGCTGGTCTGTCATGCTCAGGAGTCCATGGGTCTTTCTTTCTTGAGAACCCAGTTAATGGTGACACCTACCTTGATATGTTGTGCAGGAAAACGGTGCCTGAAACGCAGACGATGTCCAAATTTGGTGAAGTGTTATTCCAATAGGATGGAGCATCACCTCATTATGCAATTCATGTGTAAAATTATTTCCTGGACATAACATTCCCAGGGAGGTAGACTGGGCGATGTGGTAGCACCAATTGGTCTCTTCATTCCTGAAACCTTAGGTACATTTCTTTATCTGGGATGCTGTGAAAGAGAAAGTATTCCAAAGAAAACCATGTACTCTGCCTTAATTAGATGAGTTCATTACAGAGACCTATCAAGAAATCAATACCAACTTGGACCTATGCATTGTGTGTTGCAGTGTGGCTGCCAGACCCTAAGAATGTTTTAATGTTGAAGGCGGATACTTTGAGCACTTATGAAACTAGCAATGTCTTTTATGCTGGAATAAATGGTAAATGTCAACCTACTTTCAAGCTGCCCTGTAGATGTATGTGTGTGTGTTTATTCATTTATTCATTCATTCATTAAGCAGTATGCTTTGATGCAGAACACTTTACTAGACTGTTTTGACTCGAGTGTCAAAATAACATCCCATTCCTATTTCCATATTGTGTTATAAATGTATTATTCATATAGGAACAGGCTACTTTATTATTAATAATATATGAATATATTAACAATCAATGTATTATATATGTGTACACATATAAGCAATTTTTTTTGTAATTGACTGAAGAGGGTAGTATTCTCCATGTGACCACTCAAAACATGTATTAAATGCATTTGGAAAATAAAAAATTCATTTGTAATAATAATAATGATAATTTTATATATATATACATATATAGATAGATAGATATATGTATAATGTGTTTGTGAGCATGTGTACCTGTGTATAATACATATCAAAAATTCACAGAGTCATCATGCCAAAGAAAAGCTAACCAAGAGGGAGACAGTAAATCCCACACTCAAAAGACTCACCCAAATATCTCAAAACACATCATGCAATGATATAAAACATAGACGCAACATCATGCTGATATATACATGCTCATTGGGCTAATTGAAACACAGTTAATGAAACCAGATAAATTTCTGTGGGTGATGTCAATGTGGTAGACACAGAATGTATTGTGATGACTTATAAATAAATTATCATGATCTGAAATTGGCAGGATGTATTAGAATGGCCTGTAAGATAATGGTAACATCATGGTTCTGGGACAGTGAACAGATCAAGTGCTCAGTTATAACTAGCTTTCATGTAATTTTTTTTCCTCACAATGGTAAAGCACTTTTGGTATCAACCTGCCTGAGACTGCCTTCAACTTGATGATATAAAACTTCCTGTTTTAAAGTGATTTAGATTAAAATCTTCCTTCAAAATATTTTGTTAATCTGGCACTTGTGCCCGCAGCATGTGTAAGGACTTTCGAGCGAGATCATTGCCAGTGCCCCTGGACTGGCTCTTGTGTGGGTGGCACATAAAATACACCATTTTGGGCATGGCCGTTGCCAGTACCGCCTGACTGGCCTTCGTGCCTGTGGCACGTAAAAGCACCCACTACACTCTCTGAGTGGTTGGCGCTAGGAAGGGCATCCAGCTGTAGAAACTCTGTCAAATCAGATTGGAGCCTGGTGTAGCCATCTGGTTTCACCAGTCCTCAGTCAAATCGTCCAACCCATGCTAGCATGGAAAGCGGACGTTAA
>NC_068985.1:51226413-51228614 GCF_001194135.2 Octopus bimaculoides
TTATGTTGCTTTATGTTCCGAGCACCAGCTCATTAATGACAAAAGTGTTTTACTAAATCCTTCATTATTTTAAAAATTAACTGGAACAAAGGCAGTGTATTTTGATGGAAATATGGTAATAAAAGGAGATTTGGCTGATATATCAAGTACGTTAGGCAACCATTTAGAGACTCCTTTGTTGATTTGGACTGTTCTTGTATTATTCTATGGGTGTTATTTCTTACTTTTTCATTTGTAGTTTGCTATTAATGAAGTTTCTGTAGTGAATGTATTTTGCAGTGGAATTCTTCCTAAGTTAGCTGTCTCGTCAACAAATGTTTTTCTGTCTCATTTCTTCATTTTCTTTACTGTGGTAATTCCTCATTGTAAATGCATGCTCAGTCAGCAACAAAGTGTTGTACTTGTCTTTTGTCTTTTGTACCATGGTTTCAGTCATCAAGTCTTCCCCTTCTGTGTTTATATTGGGATTTGGTTATCACATTAGTCATGAGAGGTACCTTCCATCACTTGCAGTTTGGGATTGCTAAATTGAAGAAGTTTCTAATTCTGGTACTTTTGTAATGCATTCTTACTTTTATTTTGCAATTGGACATTATAGATGTTGAGTTCTGCTCAAACACACACACACACAGAAAATGTCTAACCCCTCAGTTACCTATATGTATGGAGATTGATGGAAGGCTTCAAGAAGTCTGCTATGCAGCTTATAATGAGAACAAGACAAAACAGATTTGTCAACCAGCAAAAAGAACCTCTCCTTACTACCATAAAGTGCTGAAATATTGTTGGGTATGGGTATATACCAAACATCATTTCAGCTATTAAAACTGCAGTGCACAGACAGGACAATATGTCAATCAATGCCAGAAAGATTGAAACTATGGGCTATAATGTAATAGGTGATATCTGTACACTGAATGACACCATTTTGAAGATGGCTGATGACTTTGCCTACCTGAGAAGTAACATGGCTTCAACAGGAAAGGATGTCCAGGTAAGGATTGCAAAAGCATGGAATGCTCTAGACAGACTCAACTGTATAGAAGTCCTCCCTTCCTGGCAACATGAAGAGGGGTTTATTCAAAGCGGTCATTGAATCAGTATTTCTCCATGGCTCTTCAGCATGAACATTGAACAAGAGATTTGTAAAGAAGCTTGGTGGTACATACACAAGAGTGCTTCATGTAGTTTTCAATCTTTCTTGACAGCAACATCCAATAAAGTAGCAACTGTATGGCAGTCTTCCCATCATCCCCTCAGTGATCAGAGAATGGAGTACATGTGATGCAGAACAATGCTGGAGAAGTAAAGATGAAATATCTAGTGATCTCCTTCTCTGGAAAGCCATGCATTGATATGCAAGGATCAGCAGATTAACCCTTTAAGGCTGGGTGTGGCTTATTGACACAATATGCTCTCTTCCACATAAGACTGGTGTGGTTTATTAACACACTGCTAAATTCTGAAGATGGGTGTGGTATTATAAGCCACATTTGCATTATAAGCTATTTGATGATCATCTTGTATTTTTTTCCCTTATTTTTGTCCCGCATGAGAAGACTTGCTATTTATACCCAAACTTAAATGGTTAAGAAGAGCATACATTGATCAACTTGTGGAAGACACTGGATTTCAAGTAGAAGATATGAAGACTGTTATAGAAGATCAGAACATCTAGCAGCATGGAAGAGTTGCATTGGTCTGTGTAAGTTGCCTGACCAGATAATGACATCAATTTGGAAACCTTCCTATGGAGTACAGTTGAAGGAGGAGAGGTAAAAAAGGGGACAAAAAATATTCCTGGTATAACATCAAGGATTGGATTGTTCTTTAGGGCACAGCCCTCCTGCCATGAGATTAAGGAGGAATTTTATTGGTGATTGCTGTGCGTGAGAAGACCCGGCAAGCCAAGTGAGACCTAAATCCAAGGCCTCTGCCAGGGGTGTAGCCAGCCCACTTATGCGTGCCTTTCCTTCATTGGACACTAAACTCCGCTTGCGAAGACCTTTTGAGGCAAGTGAAATTGAAATCGAACTAAATTCGAAAACTGGCACCCATGCCAACGTCGTCTCCTTCATTGGACATGAAACTCAGCTTGCAAAGACTTATTGGGGCAAGCGAAAGCGAAATCGGGATGGCACCTGTGCCCAGCGTCACCTTTCTGGCACTTGTGCCCGTGACATGTGTAAGAATTTTCAAGT
>NC_068985.1:51228673-51229580 GCF_001194135.2 Octopus bimaculoides
CAGGTGGCACGTAAAATGCACCATTTTGAGCGTGGCCATTGCCAGTACCGCCTGACTGGCCTTCGTGCCGGTGGCACGTAAAAGCACCCACTACACTCTCGGAGTGGTTGGCGTTAGGAAGGGTATCCAGCTGTAGAAACTCTGCCAAATCAGATTGGAACCTGGTGCAGCCTTCTGGTTCGCCAGTCCTCAGTCAAATCGTCCAAGCCATGCTAGCATGGAAAGCGGACGTTAAATGATGATGATGATGATTGCTGACAGCCAGAGTTTCTGCAATGGCAGTTCAATGACTGGTGCATCAGTCACGTGTAAATGATGATGACTAAGATGGTAGCGATGATGATGATGATGATGGTAATGGTGCTGGTGATGATGACAATGATGATGGTGGTAATAACAACAACAATGATGGTGGTGTTGTTGCTGCTGTTGATGATAATTGTGATGTTATATAAATCAACAGAGAGAGAGACACACACACAGAAAAATAGATAAATCATTAGATAACAATAGTTGGATAAGAAGTTCACAGACATATGAATGGGTTATGTTAGTTTTAGAAACAAGGGTTAGATGGAACAACAATGACATTATATAGAGGTGGAGGCAGAGGGAAAGAAGTAATAAAAGACAGAGTAAAAGGGCTGAACTATTTTGGCGAGCAACGGAACTAAATATCAGAAACAGATGGTTTATACGGGACTAAGATTGGTACACTTACGTCTCAAGACTGGAGAAACCTGCCAGATTAAAAAGAAACCATCAGCTACATATACATAGCAAAGCAAGAGTGTATATAGATGTACTCTATATATGTATATATACACATATATATAATACTCATAAGGGGAAAAAACCCATCATTTTTTATTCCCAAGAATATAGTTATTTATATATATATATATAT
>NC_068985.1:51232722-51235378 GCF_001194135.2 Octopus bimaculoides
TATATATATATATATATACACATGTATATATATATATATATACACATGTATATATATATATATATACACATGTATATATATATATATACACATGTATATATATATATACACATGTATATATATATATATATATATATACATATATTACTTGTTAGGCTTATATCAACAGATTTTCTATCAAAATTATAGCCAACACTGATTTGTTATGCTGTAATAGCACTGCTAACACAGTATTGATTTATAAAAGTATTTAATATACTTTGTAGTATATTATGGCTGCATAATGAAATACAGTGTCCCCGCAGGTTATTTATATATACATATGGAATAATAGGAGCCATGAAAGAGAGATGAAGGCAAGAATGAAGGTGACACAATAACAAGGAAATCAGTGAGGAATGGTAAAAATAGAGAGAAAAAGGATATTTATATGAACATATCTTTGCACATACAGATTCACACATCCTCGAGTGAACAGGCATCTACACACACAAACATATATATGCATGTGTGTACAATGCATAGATACAGATACACACAAGTAAGCATATTCAAATACATAGGCACACACATATATAATATGCACATATACACCTATAACAGCCACACAAATAGACACACGCATACACACAAACTCACAGAAACACGCATACAGATACACACATACACACACATACTCACAATGGATATAGGATTACTAAAGTGGCTTAGGGCCAACTTATTGTACTTCATGGTTCAAAGTTCAACCTCTACAAGAGCCAACTTCTAAGGGGTTACTAAAATACTACCAAAACTAAGTTCTCCTCGCCAAAATAAAAAAAAAAAATGAAAAAAACATGGTATAGTTTACTTGATGGGGGGCAGGGGTGGAAGGCTTACATAGTCCCCCTACATCAATATAGGCCAATAAAGAAGCTTCTTTATATGTCATGTGGCCCACTAATCTAACAATTCCAGAGAGAACGTCTATGTGGTTGTTGGACCTGTTAGAAATAGCAGCCAAATCTCCCTCCAACTACAAACTAGCATCAAAGAGAAAAGGAGGGCACATTGAGTAATGTAGTCAATGCCTTAGGAAAGGATGAACTAATCATGGTTGGAACACCTTTGATCACACTGCCTAACATGATTTTTGTCTTTGGGTAACAACTGATATTTCCTATTTGTTAACCCTTAGAAAATATGAAAAATGGTTAATATTTCCTTCAAATTTGCTTTTGTTACATTTATTCAGACCTCAAAGAATCCCTCTCAACATATAGCAATGAGGCACCCCACTCTACACCTGTTCATGATCAGAGGTGCACATGTTGTTAGTCACTAAGAGGACATGCTCAAGTGGTTAAGGTCAAGCAACTAACAAGCAAATCTGTGGTATTAAACAGAATATTTGTTGTAATGATAGTTCTGCTTCAACAGCACAGCACTGAATCTCTGAAATGTAATGGAAAATAGGTCAATTTCAAATCATTGAAGTCCAAGTCACAAAAGCAAAGTTTGAAGGAAATGGAAGTCATTTCCTTTAATTTCTAGATAGAAGCAAATAGGACATAACTCTTACTGACCAAAGACAAAAAAAAAATCAAAATTTTGTTACAGTGTTATAGGTCTGTTTAGACAGGCTAACCTGGGGTTAAACAACAAAAAACAGCAGTCCCTTATATGAACCAATGAAAGTTTTCAGAATCTTATTGAATTTACCATGAAGCACACCTCTCTTGATTTATTACTCACTGCATTCACCTCCATCCACATCTCTAACCATCTGTAACTCCCCTCTCATGCTGTTCTATATTTAAGAGATGAGGAATTATGTACATTATTTACAATTGATGGATATTTGTCCTCATCTTGTTTGTTGTTAACACAACGTTTTGGCTGATATACCTTCCAGCCTTCCTCAGGTGTCTTGGGGAAATTTCGAACCTGCCAAAACAGACACAGAAGTGTGGTGCAGCCTTCTGCCTGGCCAGCTCCTGTCAAGCAATCCAACCCATGCCAGCATGGAGGTGGACGTTAAATGATGATGATGGGAGAATTTTGTACAACCGAAGAGTATTTATTTGCAACAGGAGAGAAACCATGAGAGAGCAAAGAGCAAGAATCATATATTTCTGCCTATGAAAGGATGGAAGTGGATTAAATCTGACCTCTTGGCAAGAATTGCAATAAACACTTTAGAACATCTAAGGAGATATCTTCTCAACTGAAGAAGCAAAAGTTATGACAATATCTGCAGGACATTCAAAACCGAGGAGTCAGCCAAAACACAGGCTGAAATATTCAGATATACTTCTGACTATATACAGAATCCGGCAAAAAAAAAAAAAAATGTATACACATTTCAGGAAAGGAAAAATCTGTATAAATATTTTAATTCAGTGTTATTGCAATTTGATAAAATATTGGAAGAGGTATTTATATTTACAGAGGTACTTATACAAGTTAAATATTTATACAGGTTCCCTGAAGTCTTTACTCTTTTACTTGTTTCAGTCATTTGACTGTGACCATGCTGGAGCACCACCTTTTAGTCGAACAAATCGACCCCAGGACTTATTCTTTGTAAGCCTAGTACTTATTCTATCGGTCTCATTTTCTGAGCCACTAAGTTACCGGGGACGTAAACACACCAGCATCGGTTGTCAAGCGATGT
>NC_068985.1:51235388-51240661 GCF_001194135.2 Octopus bimaculoides
TACCAAATTCACTCATAAGGCTTTGTTCAGCCTGAGGCTATAGTAGAAGACACTTGCCCAAGGTGCCACGCAGTGAGACTGAACCTGGAACCATGTGGTTGGTAAGCAAGCTACTTACCACACAGACACTCCTATGCCTATAAGTGTGAATTTTTTTTGCAGACTCTGTATTTGTGTCCAGGCACAAGAGTTAAAGAAATACAAGAATGATGCGAAGAGACGTTGAAAATGGCATAGATCTGTGGCTAGTCACATCAGTTTTGTCTCACAATATGGACAAGAAGTAAAAGCAGGGCTAATGAAAGGTGACATGTAGTGAGATGCCATCAAAATGTATTTGCAAATCCTAATGATTCTTAAAGGCCTCAGAGAAGGGGTCACCTGAAAAGGCAGCTGATAGTTGTTATATTTGTACATTTGTCATAGTGAATGTCCCTAAAACCTAAGAAGACTAAACAAATATATGTGTGAATGAACATGCATTCATGCATGCACATGCGCGCGCGCGCACACACACACACAAAAGAAATGAAAATAATGAACAACTGCAATGGCAAAAAGAACAACAAATTCGAATTTGCTGACCATTGTTAGTCAAAACTTTAGGGAAGGCAAGTGAAATTCCTTTATGCCCAGTATTAGAAATAGATAAACAAACATCTTGTTCCCCCACAGTAATAACCAGTTTTACCATTGCATTATGCTGTGATGAAGAGGAAATAGTAGTTGTAGATGAAAACCTAAAAAGTATTTGTGAAAACATGAAAAGTGGGGTGGAAAGAGATGACTCACAAAGATGATGGTTAAGTATAGAACCACAGAAATGGGTGAGGAGGAACAATTTCCCCAAAACAACAATGACAACCTTTCTCAGGGAAATAATAAAGAAAAGGAAGAGGAGGAAGAAGAATTAAAATTCACCATACTTCTCAAATCAAACAGGCAATTAATATACAAAAATCACTCTTCTGTAGTGTCACAGACTTTTTGAAGAAGTTAGAATGACACACAAACTGTTAGGTTTAAAATATAAACAACATGCAAAAGATATATTATTAATAAAAGTAAAACTAAGCCATCTCCATGAACTTAAAAGAGTATACTTCAAAGACGGGGATTTTCAATACTGTCTCAAAAATGCTTACCAGTGGATTTGGTTGCACTCCTACACAAAACCAGATAGCAAATACAGTCTTGGAATGCCTAAATTCAACTAAGCCAGTACTCTTTCATGTTTTATTTCTTTTAAAATATATTTTGCATTAATAATTACATATTTTATCATACTTTATTTCTGTACAAATATATGTATTTTTTAAAAATCTAAGTATGTTCATTCATATATTGTATTACATCTCTCACTCTCTCCTTTTTGTCATTATAAATTTATCTTCCACACTCCACTTTCTTTTGTGACTCCTAATGAAAGTTTCATATTTTTGTATCTCTTCATTAATAGTTAGCATGTCAGACAAAATGCCTAATGACATTTCATTTGTTTTTACATTCTGTGTTCAGATTCCACTGAGGTTGGCTTTCAAGATTGATAAAATAAATATCAGGGGGTCAATGTATCAACTAGCCTCCTCCCCCAAAATTTTCGGCCTTATGTTTGAAGTGCAGAAGATTATTATTATTCTTAGGGTAACAATATTATTATTATTATTCCTAAGGTGACAAGCTGGCAAAATCGTTAGCACACCGGGCAAAATGCTTAGTGGTATTTCATCTGTCTTTACGGTTTGAGTTCAAATTCTGCCGAAGTTGACTTGCCTTTCATCCTTTTGGGGTCTAGAAATTAAGTACCAGCTGTGTACTGGGGTCGATCTAATTGACTGCCCCCCCCCCAAATTTCAGGCCTTGTACCAAACTTTGAAATCATCATCATCATTATTATTGTTATTATTATTTAGGCAGTGAGCTGGCAGAATTGTGAGCACACAGGGAAAAATGCTTAGCAACATTTTGTCCATCTTTATGTTCTGAGTTCAAATTTTAATGAGGTCGATTTTATCTTTTATCCTTTGAGGTTGATGAAATAATTACCACTTAAGCATTGGGGTCAATGTAATCAACTAGTCTCCTCCTCCAAAAAGTTTCATACCTTGTGCCTATAGTTGAAAGGATTATTATTATTATGTAGGTACCAAGCAAGCAGAACCATTACAGTTTCAGGACAAAATACTTTGCAGGATTTGTTCCAGCTCTTTACATTCTGAGTTCATATCCTGATAAAGTCAACTTTGCATTTCATCCAATCAGGGTCAATAAGATAAGGTACCAGTCAAGTACTGGGATCAACATAATCAATTAATTCCCTCTCTGCAAAATTACTAGCCTTGTGCCAAAATTTGAAACACCATCATCATGACCATTATTATTATGAGGGCAGTGAGGTGGCAGAAATTTTAGAGTGTTGGAAGAGATGCCATGCAGAATTTCTTCCGGATCCCTATGTGCTGAGTTCAAATCATGCAGAGGTTAACTTTGCCTTTCACTTATCCAATGTCCATAAAATAAGATAGCAGTCAAGTATTGGAGTCAATGGCATTGATTGAATCCCTTTCCTTTGAAATTGCTGGCCTTGTCCCTAAATCAATGAATACCTGGACAAGATCCATATTCTGCTCATAGCACTTCTCCTGCATCTGTCTTGCTGTGAAAATCATATCCATTGCCCCTCTACCAGATCGGAAACCACATTGAGATTCAGATAGGACATCATTTACAAGACACCCATTCAGATGGGTAAGAAGAATATTTGCCAGAACCTTGCCAGCAGCTGATAGTAGAGCAATACCTCTGTAGTTACCACACATTTTTCTGGCTCCTTTTCCTTTATATAGATTTAAGGACTGTGTCAAGTCCTCATTAAAGGCTTGTGATATACAGGACACTGACTGGGAGAACAATGCCTGTCATCGCCACAGATGGAGAAAGCAGGTTAAGGAGGGGATCAACACTTTTGAGAGAGCATGTATCCAGCATGAAGAACTTAAGTGAGCTGCGCGAAAGCACACGGCTCGTATCTTGAATGGGGAAAGCTTGGTCTGCAATGTTTGCAGTCGTGTATGCTTGTCAAGAGCAAGGCTCATTAGCCACCAACAGAGCCACAAATGCAAAATATAAGTTAGTCCTAGAGCGCACAATGTTCTTGAAGGTTGGCAATGGTCTTCCTTGGTCACGAGTGGATGGCTATCATCATCATGTATGTATGTATGTATGTATAAGCGAAATTGTGTTTGACCCTCTGGCCAATAACTGATGAAGAGTTGGCAACCTTCTGTGTCTGTTTCCTGCTTGTTTGTGCATTTATTATATGTTTTTAACTTATTATTTCATACAATGCTACATACTTGTACAAGTAAGTATTCTATATATGTTTGTGTGTGTGTGAAAACATATCTATATAAGTATATATGTATATTTGAGTGTGTTTATGTGTATATCTTAATATGTCTATGTATATGTATTACTCTACTATATACTTGGGTATATATGTATACTCTAATATATATATAAGTGTATTTATGTATATTTTGATATATATGAGTGTGTATGTATATTCATTCGAGTATAGATACATATATCCTTATATATATATAAACATACATGTGTATATTTTGTACACACACACATACATACATACGTGTGTGTGTGTGTGTGTGTGTGTGTGTGTGTGTGTGTGTGTGTGTGTGTGTGTGTGTGTGTGTGTGTGTGTGTGTGTATGTATGAGCAAACTGCAACAATAGCATCTTCACAGAGCTTTTTATGACCTGCAAAGCAGAGACATTAATTAAGCTAAGAGACTCGTTATTATTTATTACTGTTATGAAACTCATCAAATTCTCTCTCTCCCAATCTCAACCAAATTATTCTGTTTTAATAAGATTGCTCTCTTCTCTAATTAATTCTTTTATTGACGAAGTTTCTTTCAAGTCAAATAGTGAAGTGATATCTGCTCTTTATTGAAGTTTTTTTCTGCAAATATACTTGCACAAAACTAGGATGTCTGAATTCCCTTCCCCCACTCCTGGTCTTTTCTCCTACCCTGACATGTATAGTTGCTCCCGTTACTTCAGCATATGACAATGAAGGAGTTCTTTCCTGCCTGTGTGACCCTTACTAACTCAGTTAGTGTGAACCCAGGAGCTGAGCAACAATTAACATTATATCCCAATCTGCCACTCGGTATCATGGGAACTTTCTCTACTATACTCCCCACATCCTAGTGACAAAGCGTTTTACAAGAATCTGGGCCTGACTGGAAGGCTGTGACCCTTCCAGAAGGGTTCAACTCAATGCCTGCCAACACACTGGAGAGGCATGATACTACAGCACTACCCTAACTAGTCAAAGAATGCAGACACAACAAATGAAAGTGCCAACTACTTTTCTACAGTTCTACTCAAAGTATTATGGAGCAACATGGCTTCTCAGTTATAATGAAGCTATCCCGACTAAGTGCAGTAACTCACTTAAAAATCTGCAGAGAGTAGACAGACTCTGCAAGTCACATTGAAGGCAATCTCCATAAGAGACTGGTAACTCTGAAAACAAATCTGTAGAGAGGAGATGTAGACTCAACCAGCTGCAGTGAAGGCAGTCTGTGTGGTAAGAAGTCTTCTACCCAGCCATATGGCTCTAGGTTCAGTCATACTGCATGGTACCGTGGGTAAGTGTCTTCTGCTATAGCCTCAGGCAGACCAAAGCCTTGTGACTGGTGAATTTGGCAGATGGAAACTGAAAAAACCTTGTTATATATATATATATATATATATATATATATATATACAAGGTAAATTTCCAAAATTGGTTAATAGGGATATACAATCCTGTGGTATATGAAATGCAGTCAAATCACACCCCAAAGAAGCCGCAGCAGTATTTAACACCAAAATGCACATCAGGATGCAAAATTTGCAGTGTGCACTGACTTGCAGCAGAAACATGTAGGTACTGACATGGAAAGATGTGATTAACTGTATAATAAAACCTGGATGTATGAATCTCTCTCTCTCTCTCTCTCTCTCTCTCTATCTATCTATATATATATTTGTGCTGTTAAATGTTTTAATTCTTTCTGTTTTCCTCGCATACTGTTTTTCTCTGTTATATTGGTGCGCTACGGTGGATTATTTAAGACTTAGCTCTTATTTCTAGCAGGTAGATGCTCATTAAGCATCATTACGCTTCGTGCAAATTTATATTTCATAGCTCCTTAAAGCTACCATAACTGCGTTCCACCCATGCTACTACTGGTGATATCATCA
>NC_068985.1:51240827-51241229 GCF_001194135.2 Octopus bimaculoides
ATATCATCAAATTTTGAATTTATCCACAGATGATATGAACAGTAGTGACATCTAACTTCAAATCTCAGTGTTTGAATATTTCATTTTTATATATATATATATATATATATATAAAAGTTAATTGCAGAATAAAACCGTTAGGTCATCGACTCAAAAAGCCGTAGCCCACCAATGACCACATATAACATCCTAAGTGTGGCAAAGTAAAATCCAAGTTTCACCGTTCCGCAGGTAACATCAGTAAAGTCAAACCATAAACATCATTTACAGTGGATTACGAGTATAGGTGGAACACAAACACAGAACACCTATGGCCATTTCGGGGGTATATCACCGTATTTAATGCACAATAGAGCACAAATTGGTGATAACCCCTTCTTCAGGGTAAAAAAAGACACACAG
>NC_068985.1:51241454-51242049 GCF_001194135.2 Octopus bimaculoides
TCTAGATAAGATTGACCATTCAAGATAATACTTCTTATTCCTCCTCTTGAGGTCATGTAGGTAAGAGGCGAGTGTTGTGGAATTATAATATTTCTCATTAGAAAAGGAACTCATGTGCGCCCTATACCTGGCTTTAAAATTCACTGAACTTCCAATATAAAACTGTCCACAAACGTAGTGTATAAATGTGTAGAGACAAGGACAAATAAAATAATAGTCCATATTATTATTTATTTAAGCTTGCTCTCATAATTATAATGCTTTTGACTGGTGACTTCGTTGATGTCTGTGTGTCTTTTTTTACCCTGAAGAAGGGGTTATCACCAATTTGTGCTCTATTGTGCATTAAATACGGTGATATACCCCCGAAATGGCCATAGGTGTTCTGTGTTTGTGTTCCACCTATACTCGTAATCCACTGTAAATGATGTTTATGGTTTGACTTTACTGATGTTACCTGCGGAATGGTGAAACTTGGATTTTACTTTGCCACACTTTGGATGTTCTGTTGTTGTTTTGTCCCGTGCGCTTCGGTATTCCTGTTTATGAAATTGAATTTTACCTACTAAATTTGCTGTCATGAGGGAGGTAGTTG
>NC_068985.1:51242269-51245660 GCF_001194135.2 Octopus bimaculoides
ATTGGCTATTGGCCTCAGCGAATGAACTGTTGTGCTACGTCTCCCTATGTATTATTTTTTTCTCTATATATTTATATATATATATATATATATATATATATATATTTATTCTACTGTATTTGTACCAGTCTCTAATATTTTTAATCAATTTTTAATCGCTGTTTATTTATTTATATTATTCTATAATATACCTGTCCTAAACAAAATGACATTACTTTTTAACTCACCCTTGTATACATTAGTGACAGATAATAGTTATCCCCATTTATGAATGGTCTGTGAGAACAAACTATACTGAAGAAGTTACCATGAGAGAAACTCTTATATTGGCTTTTGGTGCAAAATCACTGTTGCTTATATCGCTAGATATGGTGGTCTCAGCACAGGAGGTAACAGAAATTTATCTTCCCACTTTGCAATACAAACAAGAGTGCATTTTGCATCAAAAGCCAATATGAGAGTTTCTGTCATGGTAACTACCATAGTATAGTTTCCTCTACCAGAACATCCATGGTGCTGGTGCCATGTAAAAAGCACTCAGTTCACTCTGAGTGGTGGTTGGTATTAGGAAAGGCATCCAGCTGTAAAAACTATGTCAAAACAGACACAGTAGCCTGATGAAGTCTTCTACCTGGCCAGATCCTGACAAGCCGTCCAACCCATGCCAGCATGGAAGGTGAACGTTAAATGATAATGATGATATATACATAATGTGTGTGCTTTGGGTCTCCTTGCCTTAGCATTGCATGATAGTTGTAAACAAGTGTCACTGTTATGCAAGTGTGTCTGTTTCCAATCTTTCATGAAAACATGTGCAATTATGGGAAAATATTACCTTACTTCTAAGCAAGTGAGGGTTTGCAACAGGAAGAGCACCTGACTGTAGAAAATCCATATCACCAAATTCTGTCTAACCCATGCAAACATGGAAAAATGAAAGTTAAATGATGACAATGATGTACTCAGATGACTGCAATACTCCACATAAATCTTATAAACCTCTTCTTTAGTTTATTTCAATATAGTGTTGTGGCAAACTCTGCATTCTGCAATGAGTTAGCCCTATGGCATCTGGATTATTCTGTCAAATGAAATGCTTATTAATTCATATTGCTTTGAATTAATTATGCTCTAACTAGTCGCTTTGAGATTCTTATGAGGTAAATTCATTTTTAGAATGATATTGTAGGGTTGGTGTGAGAGGCCCAATCTGGCCAATTTGAACATAAAACAAGTAGAATATTTTGGCCATATATGGTCAGTTTGAATGTTAAAGGGTTACAAATATTTTTCTCTCATCTTTTATTTGTTTGTGTCGTTGGCTTGCAACTATGCTGGGTAACCACCTTGAAGGGTTTTTGGTGGGACAAATCAACCCCAGTACTTTTTTTTCCTTGTTAAGCCTAGTATTTATTCTATTGGCCTTTTTCGCTGAACCACTAAATTACAGGGTTGTAAACAAACCAATATTGATTATCAAGCAGTGGGGGTGGAGTGGTGACAAATAGACACACACATACACACACACACTTTTATATACATGATAACCACACCATCTACCAAATTTACTCACAAGTCATTGGTTGATCGAGGGCCACAGAGTGGGACTGAACCCAAAACCATGTGGTTGCAATGCAAGCTTCTTGATCACACTGCACTACCTGCACCTATGTCCCAAGATTTTCAGCATAAAATCATATAGACATTGTAAACACCAATTCACATGAAAGAAAAACAGACAACTGATAGGAATTGAACCATGTATCTATCACTTGCCAGGTGACTGTGTAACTGAGTGCATTACATTAAGCCTCTTTCTCCTTTCTGTCTTAAATTGATGTTTATCATTATCTTCATTTATTGACCACTTTTCCATGCTTGCATGGGTCAGACAGAATTAGTTGGGGTAGAATGCCTTACATAATATACCCGTTTGATTTAGACAAGACCTAGGGTTAAATAACAAACTACTCTTTTTATCTATTTCACATTTATTTCTGCTTTTCCTCCACCCTGTCTTTTTGCTTCCCACCATGACTCTCCCTGCTATTATTGTTTACATATTTGGTATGAAGGCTGCTATTACACACACACACACACATTTTGGAGCAGACACTCAGTCAAAAATGACCATCTGGTTGATTAGCAAATATTCACTCCTCACTATGAAACTTGTGAATCAACTAGGGAATATTTATCTGACCACTTGACCATGTTAAAAACAGCAGCCAATTCTTTATCAAATCACACCTTAATGTCCTAAAAGATGAAGGATGCTTTGGTTAATGTTGTTCTAGAAACACGGTACCTGTAAACAGGAAACAAATGGGATGACCACAGCTGGAATGTCTCTGAGTATAGGTCTGTTAAATCAGGGATGACTTATATTAAAGACCACCACCACCACCACCACCACAACTAGGTGCAAAGAAGTACCATATACAATGTCGGGCATATTGCTATCATCATCATCTGCTAAAAGTGTATGTGTATACATATGCATACAAAGATGCATATATATGAACACAATCTCTCACAAATGTAAACTATACAGGCATCTATATACCATAGTGCACATGACTATAAAATATATTTATATATGTGTGTTTATATACGTACATGCATATATTTCTATCTATTCAACCAATCAGCTTTCTACCTACTATCTATCTATCTATCTATCTATCCTATATATGTGTTCACACCTATATACTCACATGTATATGTACACACATCTGCAAAGATACAAACATAAAAATATAAACAATTAACTTCCCGCCAATAGACCAGTTATAGCTCTGTGGAGTATTCATTTTCAAAACAAGGCCTCCATAGATCCAAACCCACTCACAGCAACACATGACCACCACAACAAATAAACAACAAGTGCCTCCAACTCCACCACTACCAAACCACCTTTCTTCTAACTAAAGAACACTTTTCCTATTGAATAACAAAGGTGCTTTAAAATTAGAAGGAGATGGGTTGTACCTATCACTTTTCTTTTTCAAGGCCTCCCAGACTGATGGGAAGGAAGGAGCAAGTTATCTGCAAACTGGAGATGAGGCCTAAATGATTACAATAGGGTGAACTCTGCAAAAACCCTTCAGCCAAGGGTCAGGTGTGTGGAAGCAGGGAGGGCTCTTAAACTTGGAGGTAAATTAAGGCCGACACTTGAGAACAGAAATGGTTCCTCTGACAGGGCTTCCACACAGTTTCTGTCTACCAAATTTCCCTCAAAGGGTTTGTGCTGCATCCAAGGTTAAGCGGGAGGACAGCAGTCTCATTTTCAGGGATTGAACCCAGCATCATGTAGTTGTGAATCTTACATCTTACTTCTTAACCATGTTACATCTTGATCCTCTCCATCACCATCACCCCCCCCCCCCCC
>NC_068985.1:51245679-51265783 GCF_001194135.2 Octopus bimaculoides
CCCCCCACTGCTCAACATTCTCCCAAATAGTAAAATCGCATGTTGATTACTACATAATATATTGGAAAACACTAATTGCAAAACACTTCATTATAATTATTAAATGTCAGTAGCTAATTACTGCTACAAACTACTACTACTACTACTACTGCTGCTGCTACAGCTTAACAGTTATTAATACAGCATCTTCAGAAGCAGCAACAGCAGTACAAAAGCAACAACAGAAACCACCAAAAAAAACTGCAACAGTAAAATGCATTAATAACAACAACAACAATTTCAGCTGCAGAAATGCATCAACAACTGCAACATCAATGGAAGCATTAGCAACAACAACAACAACTGTGACTATAGCATTGTCATGACCAGCAGCAAGGCAAAGACAACAACAACAACAACAACAGTTGGAGCAAAAAATATCGATAACTGCATCTCTAACAAGGTTAACAAGATGAAGAACAAGAACAACTTAAGTGATATTATCAAGAAGAACAATGAAAAGAAGAACGATTGCAACAACAACAACAACTACAACATCAATAAAAATACTCATAATAGCAACAAAAGCAACAATAATATCAAGAGACAAAGGAGAGTCTGAGTCAACAAGTGGGAGTCACGAACCAATCAGGGAGTTCCTTATATGGTTTCTTGATCTATTCTTTACTCTTTTACTTGTTTCAGTCATTTGACTGCGGCCATGCTGGAGCACCGCCTTTAGTCGAGCAAATTGTCACCCAGGACTTATTCTTTGGAAGCCTAGTACTTATTCTATCGGTCTCTTTTGCCGAACCACTAAGTTACAGGGACGTAAACACACCACCATCGGTTGTCAAGCGATGGTGGGGGGACAAACACAGACACACAGACACACAAACACACACACACACATATATATATATATATGTATATATATATAGATATATACGACGGGCTTCTTTCAGTTTCCGTCTACCAAATCCACTCACAAGGCTTTGGTCGGCCCGAGGTTATAGTAGAAGACACTTGCCCAAGGTGCCACACGTCAAACTTGCCTTAAATCACCCAACTTCCCATTTTAAGAATAAAGGAAAGACACATTGGATAATGTAGTCTTAGATACACTATGTTGTGGAAAAAAGAAAAAAAAAAATACTGGATGGTCATAAATGGAAAAGTGTCTGTGATCATAAATATGTCTGGTTAACTAGGACTGGCCTGGGGTTAAATAAGAACAACAACAGCAACTGACTGCAACAACAAAAATGATGATAACTACAAAACAACTGCAACAAGAACAATGACATTACTGGCAATGAAGGTAGCAATGGTGGCAACAACAACAAGAAAAATAAGCCAAACAATAACAGTAAAAACAACAACATCATTTAATGTCCATTTTCCATGGGTTAGATGTTTTGACCGGGACTGGTAAGCTAGAGAGCAGCACCTGGCTCCAGTCATCAGTTTTGGCTGGGTTTTTAAGGCTGGATGCCCATCCTAATGCCAACCACTTTATAGAGTGTACTGGGTGTTTTATGTGCCTCGGGTAGGGGTGCCTTTTATGTGTCACTAGCACTGGTGCCCTTTAGGTTTCACTGGCATGGTGCCTTTTACAATGTCAGTGGCATGGGTACCCTGTATGTTTCACCGGCACATGTGCCTTTTACGTGTTACCAGCACTGGCAACGACCTCAGTTCACTTAGCTTGATGTGTCTTCTCAAGCACAGCAAATTGCCAGAAGTCTTGGTCACTTGTTGATGCCTCCTCTGTGGAGCTCAGCAACTAAAGATCACCACCTCATCCCATGTTTTCAAAAACAATAAAAAACAACAAAAATGAGACAATGACATCGACAACAACTACTGAAATAAGAACAATGATATTAATAGCAATGATGACAACAACGGTAACAACAAAAAAAAAAGAAACAAGTCAAAACAACAGCAAAAACAACAGCAATAGCGAAATCAACAACAACTATCACACCAGTTATTATAACTACTCTACGTAAGTCAAAACTGATGCAAGGATTCATCCACATGTATGTGGTTGAGTATTCCAAAAACATATGTACCCTTAATGTGCATGAATTCTTAGATGTAATCAATGGAATGCAGTGTGTGATAAGGTTAAATCTTGGAATTATAGGTTCAATTCCTCTGGTCAGGCTTCCTCAATATTTCCATCTACCCAATTTCACCCACAAAGCAATGGGTGTTGTAGGGGGTGGGGTGGGGTGGATGACAACCTTAGACTACAACATTAACTCTTTAGCATTTAAACTGACTGCTATATCAGACCTGAATATTCTATACAGTTTATGTTCAAACCAGCTAGATTCAGCCTCTCACACTTACCATACAATGTCATTCTAAAGATATACCATCACATCATTGAAATCTCAAAAGCTTCATGAGATAATGCTTGATTAATTCAAACCAATTTAAATAAATAAGCATTGTTTGACAGAGGAATCTGAATACTTAAAGGGTTAAAAGACACCGAAAATTCAAGTTTTCTTTTCCAGTTTCTTTTGTTTTGCTTTTCATATTTTAGAATTGTAATTTCATCTGAAAAAAAAACTGAATTCCTTAATGGAGTACAATCATCATGATCATCATTGTGGATATCGTCATCATTTGATGTCCAAGTTCCATGCTGGCATGGATTGGATGATTTCACAGGAACTGACAAAGCCAGAAGATGGAGCTGAGCTCCAGTGTTGCTTTGGTATGGCTTCTACAGATAGATGCCCTCCCCGACTCAAACCACTTTATGGATCATACTGGGTGCTTTTCTCTTTTGTGGCACCAGCACCAGTGAGATCACAAAGAAACTCACAACACAAGACTTCTTGACAGTGTGGGAGTGTTGTATTAGGGAAGGTGGCTTTATGGTAGGTGTACAGAGGCTTAAGTATGATAGAGAGATAGAGACAGGAACAGGTGTCTTGTCTTGCTGCTGAGGAGATACATGGCTACTCCAGCTAGAAAGGGAGACAAAACAGTGATGATAAGGTGTCAGAATGTACCCTCAGGTTACTATAGATATATAGTTATGGTATATTCTGTTAAGGACGTAGTAGAGTACAGTATAAAGCTCATTCACCTTCAGATTTAACCCTGTGCTATCCAGTAGTAATATTATACGTACTTCCAACTGTAGTGATTGAAAATAGATGTCCAACCATATTCCTTCTTGTTGACTCCAAATTTTTTCAATTATATATATATATATACGTATGTTGCTTTATACCAAACAAAGAGAATGGAGTGCTCAATACCTGTTCAATAGGATATACATTTTTTTTTTATTGAAACTGTAGCCGAGAGTTTGTATTATGATTTGAGTTTTACACTGCTGCAAACTTCAAGTGAAGCAATGTTTTGGATCAGGCATTTTAGGGATTGCAGTTTTTGTTTGAAGGTTGCAGTAGTGTGAAACTCAAGTTGTGAAACAAACTTGTTGCTTCAGTGCTAGTAAAAAAAACTATATGTCTGACCTATGTGAGCATGGAAAAGTGGATGTTAAAACATTGATGATGATATGTGTGTGTGTGTGTGTGTGTGTGTGTGTGTGTGTGTGTATGTGTGTGTGTGTGTAGAAGACAATGGCAAGCCACCTCTGTATAGAGCCAAGAAAGTCTTTGCAGATGTTCCATAAGGCCACGAGAATTCAAAATCTGATGTGAGAGTCCCTATTGTGTTTAATCATATAAATGTACAACTAGAGTGAAAATATTTATCTAGAAACAAATGTTAATTAAAGCAATTCTATTTTAAAATTAAAGTGATATTCATTGTGAATATATTGAAAACAACTTACAGAATTATTAATTTGATTCTTGCTTTTTTTTTTTCAATGACAGCTATATTTTCTTAATCAGACATTGAATACAATACTAAAGAACTTTGGAGTTTATGATGATCCAAAACGTCGATTTATGAAAATAAACATTAACCCAATAACATTTAAACTGGCTATATCCAACCCCCATATTCTACCTGTCTTATGTTCAGACTGGTTGGATCTGACCTCTCATACTTATTCTACAATTTCCTTCTAAAAATAAACACTCATATTATTGCAGTCTCAAAGCTATGAGAAAATGCATAATTAATTCAAAACAATGTGAATAAATCAGCATAAATAATTTGACAGAGTAATCTGAATGCTAAAGAGTCGAAAATGGAACTACAGAACTAACTCTGGACTTTATGCTGATCTAAAATATTGATTTAAGTGATTTTAGAAACAAATTTTATGACAGACAAAATCTTTAGTGATCAATACTTAATACAAGTTTCTGGGAATAAATTTTTGCTGTAATACAGGTATTTAGGCAAATTGATCAAATGACATATACTGAAATTTTATTTGATTCAATTCCCCACCCACACAACTGTGATTTATAAAAACAAGTCAGTTTTGTTTTGATACCAAATCACCCAAAACTAGCCATGGATCTAGGATACAAACTTCTTATTTTAAAGTAAACTAAATCAAAATATTCCATAAAAATAGCATATTAATTCACGTTTCAAATTCCAGTTTAATAGTGATAAAGTTATTTTACTGAATTCTTCCTTGTTAACAAAATTAATGAAAAAATAGTGTTTTTTAACAAGAATTCAGTAAGAAAAGGGTTAATTTTGAATTCCACTGACATTAATGCTTTCTCCCAAAAGGCCTTAGCTACATAAACAAGATGCAGGAGTGACTGTGTGGTAAGAAACTTGCTTCCTAACCATGTGGTTCTGGGTTCAATTCCACAGCATGTCACCTTGGGCAAGTGTCTTCTACTATAGCCTCAGGTTAACCAAAGTACCATGAGTGGATTTGGTAGACAGAAACTGAAAGAAGCCTGTCATATACATATATATGTGTATATATTTATGTGTGTGTGTCTGTGTTTGTTTCCCCATTACAACTTGACAACCAGTGTGGGTATGTTTACGTCCCTGTAACTTAGCAGTTTGGCAAAAGAGACTGATAGAATAAGTACCAGGCTTAAAAAATAAGTACTGGAGCTGATTCATTCAACTAAAAGTCCAAGGCAGTGCCCCAGCATGGCCACAATCTAATGTCTGAAACAGGTAAATGATAAAAGATACCTAAAATGGTTTTGATAGCTTGGCTTATTTAAGGAAACTCAACAATAATATTTATAAGAAGAAAACAGTCTAAACTATTGCTTTATTGAAGTATTATTGTTTCTGACAGCAGTTTCTAGAACATTCACTTACTGTTGTAAGTTTATAGTTGGTGGACACATCTAAGACTTTTAGAAATTATCTAACATTCTGATGTCAATTTTAGTTACAGTAATCTCTGTATAATAATTTCATTTTACTACAGTCACAAGGCTTGGAATTCGAGCTGAGGGCAGTTGATTGCATTGACTCCAGTACTTGAGTGGTACTTATTTTATTGAACTCAAAAGGATGAAAGGCAAAGTCGACCTCAGTGGCATTTGAGCTTAGAGTATAAAGCATCAGAAGAAATGTCACTAAGCATTTTCTCCAAAGCATTAATGATTCTTATTTCTTTACTGCCCACAAGAGGCTACACACAGAGGGGACAAACAAGGACAGACAAACAGATTAACTCAATTATATCAACCCCAGTGCATAACTGGTACTTATTTAATTGACCCCGAAAGGATGAACAGCAAAGTCGACCTCGGCAGAATTTGAACTCAGAATGTAGCAACAGACGAAATACTGCTAAGCATTTCGCCTGGCGTACTAATGTTTCTGCCAGCTCACCGCCTTAATGCACTCATGATTCTGCCAACTCACTGCCCTTAACCCATTAATGCATAGCATCCAGAAAAATGGATGCAGGAAAAATTACTATTGCTTGGTAAGTAAACTACCTATTGAGCTTATCTTTGGTATAGTCTGCCTCTAAACTAGTGCTCTATGAGTGAGCAAGAGCTGCATACAAACAAACCAGGTAAACACACATACAAAATAAGTAATAGTAATTTTTCCCGTGTCCATTTTTCTGGACGCTATGCATTAATAGGTTAATTTCAATATAATAATCCTTTCCACAATAGGCACAAGGCCTGAAGTTTGGGGGAGGGGACTAGTCAATTACATCAACCCCAGTGTTTCACTGGTACTTATTTCATCGACCCTGAAAGGATGAAAGGCAAAGTCAACCTCAGAGGAATTTGAACTCATAATATAGTGGTGGGCAAAATGCCACTAAGCATTTTGTCCAGTGTGCTAATGATTCTGCCAGCTCACTGCCTAAATGTTGGCTAGTTGTTTGGTTGGTTGGTTGGTTAATTACTGCAATCACTTTTACATCGTATAGAGCAGTGGTTCTTCACCAGGGTCCATATGGCCCCTGAGGGTCCATATAAGATTTTAGGGGGTCCAAGAAACAAAATAGTAAATTGGGGACCCACAATAGTATTTTAAGGGCCCCTGAAAATATTTTGCTTTAGGTGTATTTATTGATATGTATTGCAAGGAACAGCTAGGTTTCTCTCTCTAATAATTTTACATAGTTCAACCTACACAATTTAATGTGTGAAAAACAAAATAGGAATTTTCAAAGAAGTATCTATAAAGCTAGTTGTTATACACCAGATGTCTATGGGGGTCCACCAGAATAAAATAAAATAGTAATTAAAGGGGTCCACAGATAAAAAATGGTCGAGAACCCCTGAGAGAGAGAGAGAGGTGGGGGGAGAAAATGAAAAAGAAATAGTGAGATATTTTCTGAAAATTATACATTTTTTGCAGAGATAGATTTTCAATGAATTACAATGTGATTATGTTGATAAAATTTAGAAAAATATCATATTTATTGCAAATATATAAATGAGAAAATTGTTTAATTTAACTTAATGTAATAAATATTTTTCCTTAAAAAGTTAGTTTTAATTTGCTCATTTTGTATAAGCACCAAGAAATTTGATAAAAGTTAAATAACAATTATTGTATGTATGTATGTATGCCATATTTCCTAATCTTACCCATAATAGTAAAAGCTTACTCCCAAAGTTACGTGTCATTTTACAAGTAACACTAATTTTTCTAATAATTTTTATTTCAAAAACTTGTATTTTAGAATTATAAAAAAGAAATCCATAACACACACATACAAAAAAATCACAGTTCTCTCCCAATTTGAAATTTTAGTACATGTTGAGATGTCATACAATAGCCATAGGAACACATTTAAGCTCTCTGTCCTTGTATTCAAGTAGAAATATATACTTTAAAGCCACTATTTAACCCCTTAACATTTCAATTATCAAATATAATGCTTATTTATCCACAGTTTTAAGTCAATCATGCCTTATCTCATAGCTTTGAGATTTCAATGATGTAATTGTTTATTTTTAGAATGTCAATATAGGTTAGGTGTGAGAGGTTTGATCTGGCCAGTTTGAACATAAAATAGGTAGAATATTGGGGCTAGATATGGCTGGTTTAAATGCTAGAGTTTAAAGGATTTCATAAAATATTATAAATGCATGTAAATGAACATTTTTGATTGGCAGAAATTACAGATTTAGCTCCCTTAGTTTTTTTTTGCAAGCATTCAATGTTTTCAAAAGAAAAAAATATGGCTAATTATTATTTATAGAAGGTATGTGACCAGTTGTCTGTAGGTTCATAAAAATAGATTGATAAAAAATAGTTGAATGTTACTAAATATTTTCACTGAAGTTAATGCATTTTTGGTCTAAATAGAGCACTTTAACTGAATGACAACATCTGGTAAAACTTTCAGAAATTGAACGTGGATAAATTGAAAAAAAAACAAAAGCAGAGGAAAGTGAACAAAAAAGGGAACGGGAAGAGGGATCAACACATGATCCCTACAAATACAACACTCAGTCATAAAGATGACATTTTTTTTCAAACACTTAAACAACAAAAGCTTTGCTCATTTTCTTTGTTATTTTCTTTTGCATTCAAGTCTAGTTTTACTAAGTTTGTACACATCTCAGAGGTACTAAAGACTAATTTAAATAACCCCTAGTTCTATGTATTTGGTCTACATTTGAACAGAGATACTAAAGACTAAAATATAACAACCTCTAGGTCTAATTATTTGGTCTAAGTTTGGACATATTTCAGAGATACTAAAGACTAAATAAATAATCTCCAAGTCTCACTATTTGGTCTAACTTTGTTGGTCTAATTTAGAGCCATTTCAGCAATAACAAAAGACAGAACATAATAACCTGTATGTCTAACTATTTAGTCTAATGTTGCACACATCTCAGAGGTAGCAAAGACAGATTTAAACAAACCTCTCAGAGGTACTAATGACTAAATATAACAACCTCTTGGTCTACCTTTGTACACATCTCAAAGGTGCTAAAAATTAAATTATACAACCTCTTGGTCTAAATTAGTTGACATCTCAGGGGTGCTAAAGACTAAATAAATATAACAACCACTAGCTCTAACTATTTGGCCTAATTTTTTACACATCTCAAAAGTAGTAAACAACCTCTAGGTCTAATTGTTTGGTCTAATTTGTACACATTTCAGGGATACTAAAGATTAAATAAGGAACATCTAGGTCTAATTATGCACATAATTGAGGTACTAAAGACTAAATAATAACCTCTAGGCATAACTATTTCATCTAAGTTTGTACACATATCATATGCATTAAAGACTAAACAAACAAGCTCTAGGTCTAATTATTTCATCTAAGTTTATATATATCTTGGAGGTACTAAAAACTAAATAAATAACATCCAGGTCTAATTATTTTGTCGAAGTTTGTACATAGTTTAGAAGAACTAAAGATTAAATAATAAACTCTAAGTCTAACTATTTATATACATCTCAGATGCAATAGAGACTAAATAAATAACCTCTAGGTCTAAATTTTTGGTTTGAGTTTGTAAACATCTTAGAGGTACTAAAAGACTAATTTAAACAACCACCAGGTCTAACTATTTGGTCTAAGTTTATACACATCTCAAATGCAATAGAGACTAAATAAATAACCTCTAGGTCTAAATTTTGGGTTTAAGTTTGTAAACATCTTAGAGGTACTAAAAAGAATAATTTAAACAACCACCAGGTCGAGCTATTTGGTCTAAGTTTGTACATATCACAGACGTACTAAAACTAAACATACAATCTTTAGGTTTAATTTTCTGGTCTACGTTTGTACACATCTCAGACATACTAAAGACTAAGTATAACAACAAAAGCTAAGAGACTCGCTTGTTAGTAGCAAAGTCATTTTCTAGTTGCTACAAGAGCAAGTTATGCACATTATTGGAGTCATACTTACATGTAGCACCGACTGTTAATTACGAAGTCACTACAATTACAACAGGGGAAGTTTGGTTAAATATATTAATGGTGTAGGATTATATTGACATGCAGGTGTACATACATGCACACGCATACACACATGAATGCACACATACATACCCACACACACACATACATATAGACACAAGTAGGTATGCACAAATGTATACAAACTTTTATCAATACGTCATTATCAAGGAAAGATTAGTTAAAATAATTATTTTCTCCAGAGATATAACGAATGGTACAATGCATTCAAGTAGACATAGTGATCATATTTATGATATATAAATAATTATATATGTGCGTATGTGTAGGAAGGTGTGTGTGTGTGTATGTGTGTGTGTGTGTGTGTGTATAGATAGAACATTTTTGGTAACTCTATTGAATGGAGTTTCATTAATGACACTTTGGTTAGTAATACTGGCGGCATGACTTTTTTTAACAGACAGAAATCAGACAGTTGTAGCCAATGGTTCTGGGGAGACACTTATCTGTAGTGGAGTCCCTCAAGGAACTGTACCGAGATCACTACTGTTTGTGGTGGCTTTCTTGGTCATGTCCTCAGTCAAACAGTTAGTCATTCTCATCAGCTATGCTGATGATACAAATGTATCATACTAGAACTACAAAATGACTTACATGCAATATAAATATGAGCTGATCAAAATAATATGCAGTTGAATGCTGAGAAGTTTCAAGCACTCCACTGTTATCCCACAAACAGACTACAATTGAAATACACAGGACCTGGGGTGGTGTAATTCCTGAGTTAGAATAGGTAACTGACCTGGGAACCCATATAAGTAATGCTGCAACATTTCATGTGCATATTACGCAGATGTCAATATTGTGTGGGTGAACAGCTGGACAGATTCTCAGATTATTCAGAACCAGTAGAAGATCTCTCGCTACTTTTATGGAGAACTTTCATTCTGGTTCATTTGGGTTACTGCTCTCAAATGTGGTTACCATAAAGTGTCAAACTTGAGGCAACCCAGCGTCACTACACAAAGAATATTGACTCAGTGAAATGGTCAAACTACTGGGAGAGGCTAAAAGAACTGAAGCTCTACTCCATGGAGAGAAGGCAAGAAAGATATGCAGTGACATACAAGGGGACAATCCTGGAAGGTCTAGCTCCCAACTTTGGAATTGAAAACTATAGCAACCACCAAACTGGACAGCACTTCATAATACCAAAGAACCTGTCTTTTCTATCTTGAATAAGGACCCAGCATTGTAACAGCTTGTGTTCCAAGGGGCCACAATTGTTCAACATCCAGCCAAACAAGCTCAAAGATTTGTAAGGTGTAGATGTGGGGATCTTGAAAGAGCATCCAAACAAATTTCTCTCTGAAATCTCACATGAACCCACATCGTAACAGAAGGCACAAAGAAGAGCGGATCCATCCAAATCACAACTTCACCAGAAACAGTACAAAAAGGAAACCCAAACACATTGAAAGGTGGTGTCATTGGCTGAAACTAGTAAAAGTTAGAATATATATACATATGTATGTATGTATGTGAGTGCACACGTGTGTGTATGTATGTATATATATATATATATACATATACTTATGTATGTATGTGTACATACATATATATACTTATGTATGTATGTGTACACACACATACACACACACACATATATATATATATGTATATATATATATATATTTATGTATGGATGTATGTGTACATACATATCTACACACATACATACACACATATAAGCAAAAAGATTTTTCAAAGAAAATTATCTTTTAAATACAATGCCTTTTTACTTGTTTCAGTCATTAGACTGTGGCCATGCTGGGGTACCACCTTGAAGAATTTTAGTTAAACTAATAGACTCCAGTACTTTTTTTTTTTTTAAGCTCAGTACTTACGCTAGCAGGTTCCTTTTGCTGAATTGCTAAGTTACGGGGACATAAACACACCAACATCAGCTGTCAAGTGATGGTGGAGGACAAACACAGATGCACGCGCACACACACATACAATGGGCTTCTTTCAATTTCCATCTACCAAATCCACTCGCAAAGCTTTGGTCGACTCAAGGCTATCGTAGAAGATATTTGCCAAAGGTGTCATGCAGTGGGACTGAACACAGAACCATACGGTTGGGAGGCAAAATTCTTACCACACAGCCATGCCTGTGCCTGCATATTAGTTCTTAATACATCCATGCTGACTTGAATGTGTAACATGCTAATCACTGTTGTGTTTCATTACAACAGAACAACTTCTCCTTTATGATGAATATGTCTTCATAATGCAAGAGATTCAGAGGCATTCAGTGTTTTGACATTGTTATGCCTCATCAGCCACTGATCTGTGCCAATATTTGCCAACCAATAATAAATTATATGCATGGTGAACAGTGAGATTCAGTGAACAAACTGTTCACTGATCTGTGCCAATATTTGCTAATCAATAATAAATCATTATATACATGGTGAACAGTGAGATTCAGTGAACAAACTGTTCACTGATCAGTGCCAATATTTGCCAACCAATAATAAATCATTATATACATGGTGAACAGTGAGATTCAGTGAACAAATTGTTCACTGATCTGTGCCAATATTTGCCAACCAATAATAAATCGTTATAAGCATGGTGAACAGTGAGAGTCAGAACAATGAATTGTATATTTATTCTTAATATGTTCCAGCAGATTCAAATATTAACAAAATGAGGAAATGGGAAAGAACTTGAAAAATATTTCAAATTGTTAATAGAAATCTGTAGCATCATCATTATCATTCTTTAACATCTGTTTTCCATGCTGGCATAGGGTGGAAAATTTGACCAGAGTTAGCAAGCAGAAGAGCAGCACCAGGTTCCAGTCTGATTTGGCTTGGTTTCAACAGCTGGATGCTCTTCCTAATATCAACCACTTTACAGTGTGTGCTAGGTGCTTTTAATGAGACACTGGCAAGAGCACTTTTATGTGGCACCAACACAAATGCTTTTTATGTGGCACTGGCACAGGACTCTTGTAGGCCAATCCTCTTCACCAGAGGGAGTAGCCTTAACACTTCTGTTGTGGAGGACGGATCTTCTTGGGTATCAGCAAATGAATATAAGCCTTAGGAATTTTTTTCTGAACTGGAAAATTTTTGATAAAAAATGTTCCCAGACTCAGCATGAAAATAAATAATTATTTGAAATGAATGCCAGTCTTTTATCTTTTACCTTTTACTTGATTTACTCGTTGCACTGTGGCCATGCTGGTGCAGTGCTTTGAAGACTTAGGTGATCAAATCGACCACCCCAAGTCTGGTAGTTATTTTATTGGTTTTGTTTGCCAAACAACTAAGCTACAGGGATGTAAACAAACTAACACCAGTTGTCAAGCAGGGAGCAGGGGACAAACACACAAAGCCACACACAGTATATACATACATACATGTATATATATACAGACTTACATGTATATATATATATATATATATACATACATCTATACATGTGACACATAAAAGACACCCAGTCACTCTGTGGATTGGTTGGCGCTAGGAAGAGCATCTCGTCATAGAAACCAAGCCAAAACAGACTAGAGCCTGATGTAGCTCTCCGGCTTACCAGCTCCAGTCAAACTGTCTTACTCATGCTAGCATGGAAAACAGACAGTAAATGATGATAATGATGATGATGGTGATAAATGATGAGCTTCTTTCAGTTTCTGTCTATCAAATCCACTCTCAAGACTTTGGTTGGCCTGGGGCTGCAATAGAAGACACTTGCCGAAGGTGCTATGCTGTGGGGTTGAACCTGGAACCATGTAATTTGGGAAGCAAGTTTCTTACCACACAACCACACCTGCACCTATGAAAATATGAAAATATTACAAAAAGAATGGTTTTTGAAATTTGGACTAGTAATAGTGACACAATCATGGGATATGAAGGTAGACCTGAGGGAAAGATTGCAGATTTCTTTGGTCAACCAGGCAATCCTGGGACTAGATGTAGTTTTGTGGTTTGAAACGGCCAAGAAAATAATCTTGATCATCCTGGCAAGCTCGTAATCATTTTAGGTGCAGATGTGGCTGTGTGGTAAGAAGCTTGCTTCTCACAACAATACCATTCCAAGTTCATTCCCCCTGCATAGCACTTTTGGCAAGTGTCTTCTATAGCCTCAGGCCAGCCAAATCCTCGTGAGTAGATTTGGTAGATGGAAACTGAAAGAAGTCCGTCGTATGTATATATATACATATATATATATATGTATTGCAGAGACTTTTGGCAATTTACCATACTTGAGAAAACCTTTCAAGCCAAGTGAGATCATAATTATGACCGATGCCAGTGATTTATAACTGGCACCTGTGCCGGTGGCACATAAAAAGCTCCCACTACACTCTTGTAGTGGTTGGCATTAGAAAGGGCATCCACCTGTAGCAATCAGGCCAAATCAGATTGAAGCCTGGAGCACCTCCCCAGTTTTCAGTCAAACTGTCCAACCCATGCCAGCTTGGAAAAATGGACGTTAAATGATGATGATAATATATTTATGTGTGTGTGTGTGTTTTCCCCCCTGTCATCACTTGACAACCGATGCTGGTGTGTTTATGTTGCCATAACTTAGTGGTTTGGCAAAAGAGACCTTTAGAATAAGTATTAGGCTTACAAAGAATAAATCCAGGGGTCAATTTCTTTGAGTAAAACCCTTTGAGGCAGTGCTCCAGCATGACTGTAGTCAAATGACTGAAGCAAAAGAGTAAAGCTTACAATCACATAGGAAGAAAGGTGCAATCAAAGGTGCTGAATACCAGAGCCATCTGCAGGATTGCAAAGAGAAAGGACAGTAGTCATGGAGTAAGAGAGAGGAGACCCCAGGAGGAAATGAAGAGCAGTGATTTGGCCACCAATAGGAGGGTGTTGCAACTCAGTGTGAAAACACCCACTGATCATTGGATAACATCTGATGTCATCAATTCTTTCTAATCAAAACTGTATTCACTGAAGGTGAATGAAGCAGCATCGTCTCCTTTTAGATGTTTTCTGTATCTAAAAGAACGATCTTTGAAAAATGGAATGAAAATGATTGAATAAAGAAACTTTTCAATGAATAACATTTTCATAATACTTGCATAGCTGACACATATATATTTGCTGTTATCTTAGAAATTTTTAGGTTACAAATAAATTTAGGTTTTGCTAGTTACTTAAGTGAATAAAAATAGAAATATTTCAAGAGAACAAGTTTCTCACATCTGATATTAAAAAAAAAAAGAATTGGAAAGATATAATAAAAGTATTACATAATGAATTATCAGTTGAATATGGAACTAAAATAAGTAAACAATGTAATAATTACAGAATCAATTTTTAAAAAGAATATTATCTTAAACTGAAAATGTGTTAAGACATTGGAATGGGAGTTTGGATAGAAATATTTCTAGTGGCAGAATTAAGCGACTATCCTCAGGAAAAAAACCCACAATAGTTGGTAGAAGTACTGGTTAGAAATATCACTTGCAGCAGAAGTGAGTGACTATCTGAAGAAAGAGAAAATAAGAAGTAAGGGATAGTAATGTATAGTAATATTAAGAATATTCTAGAATGGAATTTAAAGACCTATGGTGTGTACAGATCTAAATCAAGGGTTGGCAAAGCGATTGTCAATCAATATTGACCCCTAGGTGGGTCTAGGTGGCTATCCTAGCAATTAATAAACATCAGAAACGATTTTGAGTGAATTATTAGTGAAATAAATCCTGGACAGTGCAGTCATTTAAGGCTAAAACTCATTAATTTCCAGCCAAATATCAATGCACAACAAGTGTTCACCAAACACTTTCCACATTAAATATTCCAAATATATCAATATAATATCACCAAATTTTTATTGTTCTTCATTAATTTCATTAAGTATTTTCATTAAATTTCTTTAAATATTGCTTATTAAAAAATGGTAATGACACAAAAGAATGAAGGAATTATTGTTTATAATGAGGAAATTTTTAAAGTATATGTTTTATTTTTGAAAGTTTAAATAATGGGGGTCAGAATGGGGGCAATAAGTTATCAATGATTCCACAAAGAGGATCGATGATATAAGAAGTTGGCCAACCCTTGATCTAAATAAATGTTAAGGAAAAGCTCCAGCATGAGATCTGGGTTACTAATATACAGATGTGTGGGCATACCTTTTGTAATGAGTAAAATGAGTACACATAGACAGACAGACATTTACAAATATGTATTAAGGTGCATATATATGTACAATTATCTATCTGTCTATACATACATGCATGGGCACTGGGATATTTAACACACTGCCTAAATAACAATCTTGAAAAATTAGGCTTCTCAAAACCAGAAAGAAGAAAGCTGATTTGAAGACTACAAGTCAAAGCCATCACTGGAACTGTAAAAATCTGTAAAACTTCCCAGAAATTTATCATTTATATATATATGAGCATGTCTAGATATGCAAGTATATGCACGAGAAGACATACATAAAACAAAACATACAAGTCTGCACATTTACATAAATACACACATAGATACAAAAATACCTTGTTGTTGATGTTGAAATTCCAATGAAGTAGCTTTGGATCTAGGTTAGAAACCAACCCTTTCTCTATTGGCAAGAAATCTTGAAATAAAACCGAATAATGACATACATTCATACATACATACATACATATCATTTTTTATTTTGGTTAAGTCAATCTCTTGTTACTTTAGAATGCATATACAAGTTTATCAATCTGGTAAGTTTTAACTTGCATGATGACCCCGTGAATGCACAGGTGAAAAAACTCCAGAATAGCAACAAACTTACTTAACCTAGATAAAAAAAAATATTACTATTTTCTATTATGGTACTAAGTACTCTTTCCTCTGACAATCAATACCAACTGTACACACATACACACACATAAAGTAATAAGGAAGATACAGAAGGCCATTGACAAAGCCAGCTTAACTGGGAAATACCGTCGCCAGATGAGGCTAGCTGGCACTTAAAACACTTAAAGGTATTGCAACTGGATGCAATCATGGAGATGTTACTAGACACCATTAAGGGCTTTTATGGACAATATTACTGTATTGTCAGAAAATAGAGAAGCAGCAGATGGAATGTTAGAACGGTTGGAGAAGCTAATAGGATGGGTAAGAATGAAATTCAAAGCCAAGAAATCTCAAAGTGTGGCATTTGTGAAAGGAGTCCAAAAAGAAGTGAAGTTCAGGATAGGAGGCGAAGAAATACCAACAGTGAAAGATCCACCAGTCGAAAATCTCGGCAAATGGTACAGAAATTTATTAAATGATAAGAAGCAAAGCAAGGAAACATGATTTAATGGAACAGGGACTAAAGGCAATTGACAGGACAACATTCTGGGGAAATTCAAATGCTGGATACTGCAATTTGGACTGTACTCAAGGATAATGTGGCCATTGAAAATGTGTGAAATAGCCTCAATTAGAGTAGAAGGGATGGAACAAAGATGCAGTGTGTTTATCAGAAAATGGCTTGGTCTTCCAAAACCACTGAATATAACTACACTATATGGAAAACCTGTGCTGCAACTACTGATAACATCAATCAGTGACGAATATAAGGCAGGAAAGGTGAGAATATAAGGCAGGAAAGGTGAGAATAGTAATGATGCTAAGGTATTCAAAAGATGAGAACATCTAAGAAAACCATCCAGAGGTATGAACAGGGAGGAAATGGAAAGCGAAAGAAGCAGTAAACAGTGTGATCAGAAAGTTAAGGCATGCCGATATAGTCGGAGAGACACAAGAAGCAAGAGCCAGTCTAGGGTTGCAAAATTTCAAATCATTTTGCATGAGCAGAGTAAAAGGGATGAAAGAGGCAATGGTACATGAAGTGAGAAAGAAGGAAAAAGAAAGGCTAAATGTACATTTGGTGCAACATAGTCAACAGAGACAGTGTCTGAGATGGCAGGAATATGTGGTCAGTTGCAGAATCTCATGAAAAGAACAAACAAAAACATCCTTCCTGATTAAGTCTACCGTCGACATTTTGCATTCACCGGCCAATTTAGTCCAGTGGAACCTACAAATGACTGATGAATGTAGATGCGGAGTAAAAGTGACAGTGGGACATGTTCTGTCAAACTTCAGGCTAGCACTAGATGGATATACAAGACATCACAACCACAGCACTCAAGGAGAAAATTGAGGGATATAATAGGAGTGAGTACCCAAAAGTGGAAAAATGCGGAAGGATACGCTTCCAGAAAGAGGGAAAAGGAAATAAGACCAAGCCTTCAAAAAAAGCATACGAGACAAATGAAAGATAGAAGGGATACTGGGAGCTGGCCATGGATTTGGAAAGCTTATTAATGTGTCCATTCATAAAGACAACAAAAAGACCGGACTTAATCCTATGGAATACAGACCAAAAAATTGGAATTTTGCTAGAACTGACAGTGTCATGAAAAGAAAATATCACTAATGCAGAGCAAAGGAAGGAGAGGAGGCATGAGAAATTAATCAAAGAGTGCAGGGAAGTATTACCACCTGGCAGTGGGGGCTAGAGGCTCCATTGAAAGGAAAATGGTGATGTTATTTAAAAGAAGATTTGCAGTTTCAAGCACAGAATAGAGAAAAGTAATAAGGAAGATACAGGAGAGAGTTGACAAAGCCAGCTTCTATATATGGCTGAAATAAGAAGACTTGAAATGGCTCAAAAGCCATATGCCAACTGAGCAAATGTTTTTTACTATAGCTCCAGGCCAACCAAAGCTGTGTGAGTGGATTTGGTAGATGGAAACCAAAAGAAGCCTGTCATGTGTGTGTGTGTGTGTGTCCTACCACCACTTGACAACTAATGTTAGTGCGTTTACGTCCCTGTAACTTGGCAGTTTGGCAACAACGATCAACAGAATAAAGTACCAGGCTTAAAAATAATGCCTGGAGTTGATTCCCTCAGCTAAAAATTATTCAAGGCAGTGCCCCACCATGGCCACAGTCTAAAAACTGAAACAAGCAAAAGATGAATGATATATATGTATTCATATATGTATAGGGTGAAGCAGAAAATCCTCCCATATTTTACATGCCCATTGGTGTGGCACTAATGATGTTTGGCAGGTGATAATGGTGTCTTCAGGTAAGTGTTGTTTTACTGTTTTTCTTTTGTCATCATCATCATTTGGACCATTGCACACTCTATGTTTGATGTTGGAATGTTTATCAAGAATGGTGACTCTGGGAAATTTTTTGCTGCATCCAATATTGTGTATATGTGTGTATATAGACATACACACACACACACACATATATCATGATTTTACATCCCCTTTTCCATGCTAGATGTATATAAGTGCATGAGTGTGCATGTGCACATGTGATTATTTACAGTGATGATGTGTTTACATTCTCTATAACACAAAATATTCTACAGTCCTACTTTTATGAACACAAGTAAATACTATAGCCTCGGGCCGACCAAAGCCTTGTGAGTGGATTTGGTAGAAAGAAACTGAAAGAAGCCCGTCGTATATATATATGTGTTTGTGTGTCTGTGTTTATTCCCACCAACATCACTTGACAACCAATGCTGGTGTGTTTACATTCCCATCACTTAGCGGTTCGGCAAGAGAAACCGATAGAATAAGTATTAGGCTTACAAAGAATAAGTCCTGGGGTCGATTTGCTCGACTATAGGCGGTGCTCCAGCATGGCCGCAGTCAAATGACTGAAACAAATAAAAGAATAGAAGAATAGTGATAAAATGTATGTGCTGTACATTAGCTCACTCCCTCCATCGAATAGACGTTGCTTGAACAGGTGCACTGTGTGCCATGCATCAGGTGTTAAAGTGATCACAGAGCAATGCGAGATGTAGTGTTTTGTTCAAGAACACAATGTACCACCCAGTGTAGTAATTGAATCCACAATTTTGCAATAATGATTGCAATACGCTAACCACTAGGCTATGCATAATAATAATAATACTAATGTGTGTTTATATGGGTATATATGTGTACGTCTGTGTGTGTGTGTGTGTGTGAGAACATGTATTTTGATTGAGTGTGTATGAATACATTTCCTTTGAAGAAAAAAATAATCCAGATATAAAGCTATTTGAAGAATAAAACATGAATTTATGTATAACTGAATGTATATTAAATATGAATGCATATATACAAATGAATGTATATAAAACTGAATATCTGTGTAAGTGAATGTATACAAAAACGATGTATATATAAAATATGAAAGTATATGCAATATATATATATATATATATATATATATATATATATATGAAAAACTCACTTGTTGAAATATCTGGTCAGCAGACAAATGACAAGGGTGATTCCAAGAAAGGCTATGATGGCAACAACGCAGACAACAAATACCAGAAGAGTTGGTCCCTGGAAGAATGCTGCAACAATAACAGATGGGGAAAAAGAATAAGTGAATACACATATATAATTTGTGAATCTCATATGTTTATAGATACATACATATAGATACCTAAAGACAAACCTCTTGTGATAACAAAAGAGGTCAGCCTCAATATTCTTGGAAATAGAGGACTGTATTTATAGAATGATTCAGGTATGAGGAGACTCACATACAAGACTTCAAGTTTCTGTGTCAATGTCACTACAGGATTTTTGATGTTTGTGATTGATAGTATTGCAGGCACCAGCTGAAGGAATGTAGCAATTATCATATGATTAATACAAAAACTTGAAGCTCTGTATGTGAGTCTCCATAATTCCATAACTGTATTATTCAATACATACAGACACACATAAACAACCACAAATATATGTGTGTATGTATACATATATATATAT
>NC_068985.1:51266940-51269512 GCF_001194135.2 Octopus bimaculoides
ATATATATATATATATATATATATATATATATATATATAGAGAGAGAGAGAGAGAGAGAGAGTAAAGATTATTTGCCAACATTATGTGGCAGTCCTGGTTCAGGATGAATGTTACTGTTATTTAGCCCCAGGAAACATTGTCTCTAGCTAACTAGAGACAATGTTTCCTGGGGCTAAATAACAGTAAGATTCGTACTGAACCAGGACTGCTACGTTAAGTTGGCAAATAATCTTTACTCTAAAGTACTGTTACTGAATGTTTCTTGTTGAGAGATTTACAAATAGAAATTTTCTATTTTACATATATATATATATATATACAAGGCGTGTAAGGTATTTGAGGACATACCTTTTGGGGGTCATTGCTGCATTTTTTGCTGACTCTGTATAATCTTTGTTTCAGAAAATGATAATGGCAGACCCTCAGCTTATTCAAGAAATGAAGAGGCATTCTGTTATTGTGGTTATAAAGTCTGACCATAGCGATTGTTAAAAGTTGTCAGATCTTTTGTCTACAAAATTTGTAAGGAGCTAGAGACTGAAGATGGAAATGTATCACCAGTATCAAAGCATAAAAGTATTCTAAATGCTCTGGAGTCATCAGAACACCTGAATTTATCCAGCAAGTTCAACAGACCAGTGATTACAATCCCAGAAAGTCCATGAGGTCAATTGCAAAAGATCTCCATGTGTCAGAAGGAACACACAGAAATGCTGTCCACGAAAACATCAGATATGTCTTATATGATGAGGAAAGTTCAATTTGTCAGAAAAAGCAAAAGAAAATCACTACATCACATCTAAAAGTCTCTTAAACAAACTGAAAAATCCAGCAGAAGACTTGATTTGGTTTTCTCAAACGACAAAAATTTCAACCAAGATCAAAATGTTAACAGAAGAAATGACAGATAGTAATGTGCAGACTTCCTTTTTTAAAGTAATCTAAATCAAAAATTTCTATCAAAATTTCCTGTTATGTTCCAAATAGTATCATCATAATGATGAAGTTCTTTTACTAAATTTTTCATTATTTTCAAAAGTAATTGGAAAACAACAATATATTTTCAACAGAAATATGGTAACAAAAGGGTTAAAGTGATCTAAATAAGAACTTTCTGTCACATTAATTTATATTCCAAACACCGTCTTAATAATGACATAGTTATTTCACTGAATTCTTCATTACTTACATGGCTTAAAGTGATCTAAAATAAAACTTCCCCTCTTACTAATTGATATTCCAAACATCATCATCATCATCATCGTTTAACGTCCGCTTTCCATGCTAGCATGGATTGGACGATTTGAGTGAGGACTGGCAAGCCAGAAGGCTGCACCAGGCTCCAATCTGATCTGGCAGAGTTACTACAGCTGGATGCCCTTCCTAACGCCAACCACTCAGAGTGTAGTGGGTGCTTTTACGTGCCACCGGCACGAGGGCCAGTCAGGCGGGTACTGGTGATGGCCACGCTCGAAATGGTGTATTTTACGTGCCACCTGCACAATCTCGCTCGAAAGTCTTTACACGTGCCAGGAAGGCGATGCTGGGCACAGGTGCCATCACAATTTCGCTTTCTATCTTATTAATTTATATTCCAAACACTACCTTAATAATGACAGAGTTATTATTTTCAAAATTAATTGAAAAACCAATAACTCTATCTTCAACAGAAACATGGTAAAAAAAAGGGTCAAGTAATAAATTGAGCTGTCCTCTGCATAAGTTAAAATCTCACTCATGTCTATTATTTTGCTGCTGCATTATTCACATCAATGATCCAGTCTAGTACGACAAAAGCAAACAAACATCACACGGGATGGAACCAGTCAGAAATAAAGACTAAAAAAAAAGATATAAAAGGTGAAGGGATGTTTAATATTCCACAAAAAAAACATTCCTTCTTTTCAATATTGTAATAAATATGTCCCTCGAATCTCATTTAACGAGGATAAACTGCAAATAAGTTTTGTTTTACTCTTTAAAATTAATATTTTACAACTTTCTAATGGGCATAATGCAATTATAATCCCCTAATATAATTGCCATGCGATATTCTCCCTTATATACATACATCCATAATTCATATTGATAACATGGATTCATAATTTAATTGTTTATCTCAGTTGTTATTGCTGTGAGAAGCACTAATTTTTGCCTTGAAGTTTTTGCAAAGTTAAAAATCAATCAATTGATTACTTCAGGGGAACCCTGATGGAAAAATCTTTGTATGTATTCACATTCATGATAGATAGAACTTTTAATGGTTATCTGTTTGCTAGGATAATAATTAATTAATATCTATCTATCTATCTATCTATCTATCTATCTATCTATCTATCTATCTATCTATCTATCTATCTATCTATCTATCTATCTATCCATCCATCCATCCATCCACATAGAAAGATAGATAGATGGATAGACAAACAGACAGAAAGACACATACATACATCAACTGATAGATAGGCAGATAAAGAGATAGACAGAGAGAGATAAGTACAATAGTAACCACTATGAAATGCAGATAGATAGCTAAATAAATAGATAAATAACTATATAGTTAACTAGATA
>NC_068985.1:51270121-51270783 GCF_001194135.2 Octopus bimaculoides
CTTACAATTTCACACCTTTAATGTTCAGTCAGACAGACACAGACAGGCAACTAGGTAGAGTAAGAAACATATATATAGTTCAAATTTACAGAAAACAAAAGACAAAGACAGGTGCTGGAACAACAAGCAGGTGTATTAGTATAATGCTCAGGAAGAATGGAAAAGTGTTTTACATTTTGAGCCTATGCTCTTTGACGGAAAGGATTGAGAGGGAAAAAAAAAGGAGAGAGAATGAAAAAAAAAAACAGTGAGAGAAAAAATGTGGAGGGATTAATGGTTCAACATGATGAAATAGCTAGAAGGGGCTGAATGAAAGGGAGATAATAACGATGACCTGGTTGAACTAATTTGCTCAAGCATGGATGTGTGTATGTGAGAATGATGGCTGTGAGAGCGCATGTATGAATGGGCACAAGTGTGTGAGTATGTATGCATGGGCAAGCTGAAAAATATGTGGACCTCTGTATGTGCATGTGTGTAAGTGACCCAGTGTGTACATTATGTGGAGTGATATGGGTTACATGTACTGGTATGTATGTATAGATGTGTGACTGCATGTGTGCGTACAAATGCATTGGCCTGGGTGTGTGTGTATGTGTACAAGTAATCTAGTGTATGTGTTGTGTGGAGTGATGTGCATTTTGTGTATGTGTGTGCGTGTG
>NC_068985.1:51270883-51277541 GCF_001194135.2 Octopus bimaculoides
TATATTTATCGAGAGAGAAAGAGAGAGAGAGAGAGATAGTACAAGAGTAAAGACCCCCTCCAGTCATGAATGACCATGGCATTGCACCTAGAAAGTTACCCTCAGTGGCACAAGTCTGGCCAAGATTGTTTATGAAATACCAGCAGTTACCCATGCATACCACCCGCCCCTTTCCATACCACTGATATTATCCATGGGAAAGGCAAAGGCCAATACAGCTTGGCTCCACTGACGTCGCAACTCATTTCTACAGCTAAGTGAACTAAAGCAACATGAAAGAAAGTGTCTAACTCAAGGACACAACACACAGCCTGGCCCAGGAATCCAACTCACTACCCAATGATTGTGAACGCGATGCTTTAACCACTGAGCCATGTGCCTTCAAACATAAGTAAATAGATAAATAGCTATATAGTTTAACTAGATAGCGAGAGACACTTATTTATTTATTTACACTCCAGTCTTCCGAGGAAACTATAAGATGTTGCACAAGCACTCAACTCTGAGAGCACTATTTCTTACAGGAGAAACATCTGTAAACTAATGAATGTGAGTAGAAGATATCTGAAGGTTATGCTTGGAAGAAAATTTAGTGAAATAGGGCAAATCCAGCTAAAGGCACCCACAGATCAAGTAGTAATATCAAACCAGTCAGTGTGTTAGGCCTACTATTCTTAAAAATACCTTGGAATTATAAGGGAATTTACATAGATATTTTCTCTCTTTAGCATTTTTTTATTCAGTTGACACCAAACCACAATGTTCCTCGAGAGAAGTTGTGGCTGAATGCACATCTTAGAAAACTCACTGTTGCCAATAAAATATATCTTCAAGAGAAAAGAGAAAGAGAGAAAAGCATTGGTTGTAAGAGGTGCACAAATGCAAGGTTTGTTTAGTGACAGCTTATAACGGACAGTGTTATAAGATGAAATGAAATGTGGATATGTGGAAGAAAGAACATGAGATGTGGAAATATATATGATGGAGAAGATGTGGAAATATGATGAAATCTAATGTGTCGGAGTGTTAAATGTGGAGATGTGATGTGGGGAGGGGCTAATTTGGAAATGCAGTGTGGGGAGAGGTTTGTGTGGAAATGCAGTGTGGGGAGAGGTTTGTGTGGAAATGCAGTGTGGGGAAGGGTTAATGTGGAAATGTGGTGTAGGGGGCTAATGTGGAAATGTGGTGTAGGGAGGGTTTGATGTGGATATGCATGAGGGTGGAAATGTGGTGTGGAGTGGGGTTAATGTGGAAATGTGGTGTGGGGAAGGGTTAATGTGGAAATGTGGTATAGGGAGGGTTTGATGTGGAAATGCATGAGGGAGGGGTTGATGTGAAAATGTGGTTTGGGGAGGGGTTAATATAGAAATGCTATGTGGAGGGGTTAATGTGGAAATGTGGTGTTAGGAGGAGTAATGTAGAAATGTAATATAGGTAGTATGATGTGGATCTATGGGAATGGGGGGGGGGAGGATGCAGATGATGCTAATAGGACAGGGCATCAGTTTACTGAAAAATTACATTTCCAAAATATAAGCCACTCTAAATTCTCTAATATCCAATAAGAAATGAAGAAATGCAGACTTAAGTAAATCTATTGCTCAAATATATAACCAGAGAGAGAGAGAGAGAGAGTGATATGTGATGGATGTGGAGTTAAGACTTATTAAGAGCTAACAGTTCTGTCTGTCTGTCTCTCTCTCTCTCTCTCTCACTCACATACATACATGCGTAGATGCGCAAACATACACACACTTGGCCATATTTCACATACAGGGTTGGTATGAGCTAGTTCCAGACTGGAGTGAAAGAAGGTGATAGTTGGAGGAAGAGGAGGTTGAGGTGATGGTGGAAGTGACAAATGTTTTAGAGGCAAAAATAGGAGTCAATATAGGTGTGTGTGTGTGTGTGTGTGTGTATGTATGTGTGCGTGTGTATGTCTATGTACAAGTGCATGTGTATGAGTGTGTGTGATTATGTATGCAAATATATGCTTGCATATATGTCTGAGATTATATAAGCTTGTGTGTGTGTGTGATTATGTGATTACAAGTGTGTGTGGTTATGTGAGTACAAGTGTGTGTGATTATGTGAGTACAAGTGTGTGTGGTTATGTGAGTACAAGTGTGTGTGATTATGTGAGCACATGCTTATAATGTATGTGTATGTGTGTGTGTGTGTATGTGTATGTATGTGAATACATGTTTGTGCATGTATGTATGTGTGTGTGTGTATGTATGTGAATACATGCTTGTGTATGTGTGTGTGTGATTATGTGAGTACATGCTAGTGTGTGCATGCATGCATGTATGTGTGAAATTGTGTGTGTGCTTGATTATGTATCTGAGTGTACATGAGTGTGTGCATGCACAAGTGTGTGTGTGTGCATGCAAGAGTGCATTTGAAATAGGGTGTTGGTGCTTACATGTTGACTTCTGTGCCTCGGCATAGTAGCTGCATTTTCCCTCATCACTTTCATCTTTACTGCCACAGTTTGGGTAGCCATCACATGCCAGAGAAGAATCAATACAAATATGTCGGATGGAACAATGGAAATAACCTTCGGGACACTTATTTCGAGCAATTTCTCCTGGAAAGGGAAAAATAGAAAATGAAAAATAAAAACAGAAAAGTACTGTATTTTTCAACATGTAGCATAAACATGTAGCGGAAACATTTAAACACATCATGACTATCTTTTCAAATTCTGTTGCATTTCACATGGAATTTTCGGTCATCCAAAAATGCTCTAATGTATAAGTCAGTCTGACCTTTGTTGGCTGTAAAATTTTGGTCTGAAAAATTCAACTTGCATGACAGGAAAATATGGTAAAAAAAAACATAAAGACAGAAAACTTTGTCAAAAACATAAGTTATAGGTAGGCACAGACATGGCTGAGTGGTAAGATGCTTGCTTCACAACCACACAGTTCCAGGTTCAGTCCCACTGTGTAGCACCTTGGGCAAGTGTCTTCTAATATAGCTCTAGGCTAACCAAAGCCTTATGAGTGGATTTGGTAGACAGAAACTGAAAGAAACCCGTCATGTGTGTGTGTTCCCCACTATTGCTTAACAACTGGTAATGGTGTGTTTACATCACTATAACCAAGTGGTTTGGCAAAAGAGACTGATTGAATAAGCATCAGGCTTTTAAAAAAATAGAATAAAAACAAATGGGTTTGGTTCATTTGACTAAAAATTCTTCAAGGTGATGCTCCAGTATGGCCACAGTCTAAAGACTGAAACAAGTAAATGATAAAAAAAGGGCAAAAGATAAATACAAAATACGTTCATGGCTAAGAAGTTCGCTTATTCTGGATTCAATTCTGCCTTGCAATACTTGTTATTGGAATTTTGTACCACATTTTCTGGCATTACAAGTCAATGCAGTATGTAGTTTAAACATTGAAACATTGTCACTATCTTTGCAAATCCTGCTGCATTTTACATGAAACTTTTGGTTTTCTAAAGTCACCCTAGTTTGAGAATATAAGTTGTGCAGAAGGCCATCAAAAAGACCAAGTTTAATTACTCTTGTGGAATAGGAACAGCAGAAGAATACAACTGTAAACTATTTCTGTTTTTCTGTTGCCAAGAAAACCTTGAAGGTGTACCACATGAGACCACATATTTCACACACAGACACAGACACACACACACACACACAAATATACAAACATACAATTACACATACAACATTGGTTCCCAACTAATGTTCATTGTCAACTTGAAAATGGTTGATTTTCCTAAAACTCTTACAAAACTGAAACATTACAAACTTAACAGGATCTTTGTTCTCAAATTCTGATCTCCTTCCCCTACAATCCTCCTCCTCCTCATCATCATCATCATTCAACATCCATTTTCCATGCTGGCATGGGTTGGATGGTTTGACTGAAAACTGTTAAGTGGGGAGTTGCACCAGGTTCCAGTCTGATTTGGCATGGTTTCTACAGCTGAATGCCCTTCCTAATGCCAACCACTTCAAGAGTGTAATGGGTGCTTTTTACATATCCCCAGCATGGGTGCCAGTTACATAACACTTGCATCGACCACAACTATGATCTCACTTGGCTTAACAGGTCCTCTCATATTGTAACCATAAATAACATCCATAGTAAAATTTCCAACTTGTTACTTGAAGCCTCTGGGTGGAACTTGGAACAGCTTGTATAAAACAAAGCAATAACAACATAAATAATAATGATTTCAAATTTTGGCACAAGGCCTGCAATTTCGGGGGAGTGAGTAAGTTGATTACATCAACCCCAGTGCTTAACTGGTACTTATTTTATTGATCCCAAAAGGATAAAAGTCAAAATCGACCATGGTGAATTTGAACAGAGAATGTAAAGATGGATGAAATACTGCTAAGCATTTTGCCCTGTGTGCTAATGATTCAGCCAACTCACTGCCTTAACCCTTTTGAAACCAACCCAGCTGAAACCGGTTCTGGCTCTATAGTACAAATGTCTTGTTTACATAAGTTTTGAATTAAAATCTTCCACCAAACCTTAGTCACAATTTATGTTCCAAACACTATCTTAATGAAAACTAAGTTATTTTACTAAATTCTTTGTTATATTTAAAATTAGTTGAAAGAAACACAGGGCACCTCAAAATAAATATGGTAATGAAAAGGTTAATAGTAATAATGATTTCAAATTTTGGTACAAGACCAGCAATTGCAGTGGAGTGGGTGAATCGATTACATTGATCTCAGTGAATAACTGGTATCAATTTTAACAACCACAAAAGGAAGAAAAGCAAAGTTAACCATAGTGGAATTTGAACTCAGAATGTAAGGATGAACAAAATACCTCTAAGCATTTTGCTTTGCATGCTAATGATTCTGCCAGTTTGCCACCTTGATAATAATAATCCTTTCTACTATAGGCACAAGGCATGAAATTTATGGGGAGGGGACTAGTCGATTACATTGACCCCCAGTGTTTCACTGGTACTTAATTTATCAACCCCGAAAGGATAAAAGGCTAAGTCAACCATGGTGGAATTTGTATCCAGAATGTAAAGACAGATGAAATACCTCTAAGCATTTTGTCTGGTGTGCTAATGATTCTGCCAGCTCGCCACCTTTTAATAATAATAATAATACTAATAAGAGCACTCAGAGAGTGCAAACCTCCACCAAGGCAACACCAACGTCCTCTCAACGATTAGGTGGAGATAATTTTTAAAATGAGAATATCTGAAATAAACTTGGCTGTTCTCACAAACGAGAATACTAAAAATGAACCCAACTGCTCTCAAAAATTTTAGCTAAAAAACAGGAAAAATAATCTAGAATCTTTGTCCGGTACCGGATCGATCCCAAAATCTAATCAGCTCATGCCAGCCATGCAGCCAAACATCCCTGAAAGTTTCATCCGAATCCATCCAACGGTTCTTGAGATATCTTATCCACGGACAAACAAACAAACACGATTGAAAACAATACCTCCGTCTTCGCTAAGGCACAGGTAATAATAATGGTTTCAAATTTTGCCACAAGGGCAGCAATTTTGGAGAAGGGGATGAGTCAATTACATCAATCCCAGTACTCAAGTAGTATTTATTTTATTGACCCTGAAAGGATAAAAGGCAAAGTCAACCATGGCAGAATTTGAACTCAGAACGTAAAGATGTCCAAAATACCACTAAGCATTTCCCCTGATGTGCTAACAATTCTGCTAGCTCACCACCTTAAACAATGGTTTCAAATTTCGGCACAAGGCCAGCCATTTTGTGGGAGGAGGTTAGTTGGTTACATCAACCCCAGTACTCAACTGGTACTCATTTTATTGACCTCAAAAGGATGAAAGGCAAAGTCAACTATGGCGGAATTTGAACTTAGAATGTAAAGATGGGCAAAAGGCCAGTAAGCATTTTGCCTGGCATGCTAACGATTCTGCCAGCTCACCATTTTTTAATAATAATAATAATAATAATAGTTCTTTCTACTGGAAGCATAAGGCCTCAAATTTGGGGGAAGGGATTAAGTAGATTACATTGACCCCAGTATGTAACTGGTACTTAGACACAAAGCCTTGAAAATTTAGGAGAAAGGGGGCTAGTCGATTACATCAACCCCTGTGCATGACTGGTACTTATTTCATCAACCCCAAAAGGATGAAAGGTAAAGTCGACCTTGGTGGAATTTGAACTCAAAACACTGCGACAGGCAATATAATGCTAAGCATTTCATCCAGCGTGCTAACAATTTTGCTAGTTCACTGCCTTTTCATAATAATAATAATAATAATAATAATAATAATAATCTGATAAGGATTTACTTTTAAAGGGTGTCAGTAACAATTTGAATCCTGGTGCGTTTCGTGTTGGTTGTCCAAAATAATTCAGTTTCAGTTCGTTGTATGTTGAGTTGTAGTCTCGAACCCCACGATGGATACCACCAGGGAAGTAACCATAAGCCCCATGTTTAGGGGTAAGGAGTACCGACATATCTGGTAGGTTGTCAAAAACTTTTAATCTGAAATGAAATCAAAAAGGAGACAAGTTGAAGAATATTAAAATGAACATAGACAGGGCTATAGACACACACACACACACACACACACACACACACACACACACTCACACACACAAATGCATATATAGATAGATAGATAGATAGATAGAGATATTTATTTACACACAC
>NC_068985.1:51277651-51285365 GCF_001194135.2 Octopus bimaculoides
CACATATATATATATATATATATACAAGTGAAAGGACAAACAAAAGAAAGTGGCACTCAAGACATTTGGTAGGAGATATATAAATGATTTAATAATAATTTCACTCAGATCCATATAGCTTAAAGCTTTGTAGGTTTGTTAAATTGTATATATATATATATATATATATATATATATATATATTATGCACATTAGCACAAATGCACATATTCACACATGTTAAAGTTACTTCTATAAATTTTCTGTAGAAATAAAAGCCAGCCCTGATTTGTTAGAGCATTTCATATCCAAGTATGCCTAATGTAAACAATGAGATTGTGGATGAAAAGTGGGTCATGAGTGGTCATATTTCAGGAGCTTTTTGCCCCTTCATCAGCACCCATCCAAGTCATTAACCATCCATGAACTCATTGCTTAAATAGCCACTATATATAGTAGTGTAACATTATTGAAAATACTAATTTTACATATCAAACACTTTCCTGATAGCAGGTACGTACATATTAATGACTTGTAGGGACACTATGCAACCATAATATTATGCAACCATAATATACTTCAAAGTTTATCATACACTCTATAAATTGATACTGTGTTCTTCTGTGTTAGCAGTGCTACTAAGTCATTTGTTAGGGTTATCGCTACAGATTTTCTTTAGAAATTATAACCAGCACTGATTTGTTATGATGTTTCATATCTGAGTACACTTAATGTAAACAACAATGAGATCAAAGATGCAAAATGGGCAATGGTGTATATGCCATATTTCAGGAGTTCTTGCTCCTTCATCACTATATTAATCAAAGGAACAATAACAGAATCACTAATTACATGCACAGTGGTTGGAAATTTTAACAAATTTTACTGAAAGCTAAAAACAAAAAAAAAAATCCCTGGGTTGACCAAAGCCTTGTGAGTGAATTTAGTAGATGGAAACTGAAAGAAGCCCATCATACATGTGTGTGTGTGTGTGTGTGTGTCTTTGTGTTTATCCCTCACCACTACCAGACAACAGATGTTGGTTTATTTACATCACCAAACTAATGAGATCAAAAGAGATCAAAAGACTAAGCACCTCCTGGCTTAAAAAAAAAAGACAGCACTGGATCAATTTGTTTGACCGAACCCTTCAAGGAAGTGCCACAGCATGGTCACAGTCTAATGACTGAAACAAGTAAAAAAGTAAAAAGATACAAAAAGAAAGCAAAAAAAAAATCATAAAATAAAATAGAATAAATTTTAAAAATCTCACCTGTCTGGAGTTCCATGCGTATCAGCTATTTCAAGTCTGAAGAACTGGAGTAAAATATGTTTTGAGGACTCCACACGAACCTTTAGTTCACAGTGTTCATAGTTAACGTCCCGGCGTGAACCAAGTACATTGTTGCTGAGCTCTAAAACCAGGCTGCCATTGAGTTGTAGCGTTTTAATATGATGTTTGCAATAAGACAACATGTATCTGGTTGCCGTCAGTGCTCCTGTACTGCTCTCTGGAAGAGAAACCACATCTTGTTGATCTGGTGCCACTGCTTGTGATTTGACTGAAAAAAAAGCAGAAGTTTTAAGAGTGTTTTATTTTATTATTTTTGTGGGGAGTAGATGAATTGGTGGTTTTTCAAGCTCATCACATCTAATTCTCAGGGTAATGTTTCTTCTAAATATTAATTCATCATGTAACTTCTGTAATAAGGCTGCTCCTTCCTGTTGGTTCTCATTGAGATTTCAATTGGTTATTGATGATTTAATATAGTACAAGGTTCAGCCACAGTAACATAATGTAGAAGTCCTACCCATGTGTGAGAGCCCTCTGATTAAGTACAGAAACCTACCATCAACCAGAGAAACCCCCTTCAGAAAGCCCCTCCCCACCTCTCTTTCAGGACATAAACTTAAGGGCAGTCAGCATTAACATTGGTACAATGAAAGGTAGGTCAGGAGAGATTGTGAAGATGCTGGAATGAAGAAGACTTGATGAATGATGTGTTCAAGAAGTGAGATGGAAGGGATCCTCAACTAGATTTCTCACAGGCAAAGAACAAAAGTATGAATTCTTCTGGATGAGTCAGAGAGATAGGGTAGGTGGAGCTGGCATATTGTTAGCAAAGAAATGGATAGATGAGGTAATCAATGTGGTTTGAACATGCAATAGGTTAATTAAGCTTAGTCTTGCTAGTCTTGGATAATACAATAATGACATCTATCTATCTATATATATATATATATATATATATATATATATATATATATATATATATATCATCATCAGCAGCAGCAGCATCGTTAAACATCTGCCTTCTGTGCTAGCATGGGTGGGATGGTTTGACAGGAGCCGGTCAGGCAGAAGCCTGCACCAAACTTCTGTGACTGTTTTGGCAGGATTTTTACAGCTGGATGCCCTTCCTAACACCAACCAACCAACCAGCCAACCAGCCAGCAGAGTGGACTCTGTGTGTGTGTGTGTGTGTGTGTGCGTACACGTGCGTGTGTGTATACATACACACACATAAGCATGCATATATCACATTCTTCAATTTCTACACAACACAGGAAATACATGCCATGAATGTAAATATCAATATGAATATAAATTAATTCATAATATCATAATAATATAAATAATATATTTTTCAATATAAACTACGTGCATTTCTCCAGACAAAATCTCAAAAATAACACATAATCTGCGATACATAAACAGACAAACAGAGAGAGAGAGAGAGAGATACAGACAGATAAACAGAGAGACAGATAGATGGATAGACAGACAGACACACAGAGACATAGGCAGATAGACAGACAGACACAAAAACAGACAGACAAATCAATATACAGGCAAATAGCTATACAGATAAGATTTGTTAGAGAGGGGAGATAAATAGACTGAACTGAAGACTGGTACATACACATTATAGATAAAAGAGAGAGAAAGAAAGGCAGTAGAGAAAACGAATGTGAGAGAGAGGGGGATAGAGAGAGAGAGTTTGGTTGTCAAATCATGTTATAAAATAAGCGTAAAAAGTGCAGTTTTCTGGCTACAAATGGAAGGTCATGTCCCCAGGTAATCTACATGTGTGTGCGCATGGGGAAGGGGATGCCGTGTGTGTGTGTGTGTGATGCATGAGTGCAGTGTCTGTGTGCAAGTATGTGTGTATGTGGTTTGAAAGCTAGAACGTGAGGAAAGTAATGACGTGATTTATATGTGTGTGTGTGTGTGTGTGTATGTGTGTTGTATGTGTGTGTTGTGTGTAAGTGTTGTGTATGTGGTTTGTAAGAAAACTAGAATTTGATGAAGCTAGTGCTGTGACTTGTATATACACACACGCACATATGTGTATATGCTTGTGTGTGTGTGTGTGTGTGTGTGTGTGTGTGTGTGCATTTAGCTTTTCTGTTTGAATTATGTCTGTGTGATGCACTATGCGTGGTCTAACAGACTGCATGATTTGTGTGTGTGTCTTTGTATGTGTGTATGGATATGTGTGTTTGTGGATTTCTTTGTGTGTATGTGTATATATATATATATATGTGTGTGTGTGTATGTGTATATATATATATGTGTGTGTGTATGCATGGATATATACATATATGTGTACGTTTGTGTATGATGCGTGAAGATGTAAAGTATGAATCTATGTGAACACGTGTGTATGTGCATGTGTGCAGTATGTTCTTGCGTGTAAGTGTGTATAAAGTATGAACGAATGATGCACAAATGTATGCGCATAGAGTGGGTAGGTATGTGTTACTGTATTTAGTCCACATGTTCATCAGTTGGAATGATGAAGACCTTCTTAGTCATCTTGATGACTTGCGTGGTGAGTTTAATTATGAAGTAGATTTGCACCTCATCAACCTCACTCTTTCATGTGTGACCCTTTTTAAACCAGAAGCAAGACCAGACCATGATGACTGAGAATGGAGACTACAACAGCGGCAATGGATAACCAAGATATCTTGTTTACTTCACCCTGTTCTTTGCACTCCAAGATGTGTTGAAGCAGTCAACTTCACCTCATTTAAACCATGAAGGTTTCTTCTGCAGAATCCTGCTTGATCCTATCTTCACATCTACTAGGAAGCAAGCCCAACTATGCTAATTATGCTAATTATGCTAATTATGCTAATGAACCAATAGCTGGGACCCTGACAGGTGCTATTACTCCTGGCCAGAGTTGAACTTAGGAACAATAGTGGTTAAGAGATGGTTCCATACTTTTCAGAAACTCTGGAATTCATGAACCTGGGTCCCACAACTGAATACAATTTAAAGTCATATCAGAACTGTATTTAGTTCAGATGTGTCAGTAAATGTTTTTGAATAGTGCATGAAGAGAGAGAGAGAGAGAGAGAGAGAGAGAGAGAGTGAGTGTGTATGTGTGTGTGTAGTATTTGTCCATGTTAGTGTACATGTTACTGTATATGTGAATGAATGTATAAATCATCCCTCATCATTTTATGTACACTTTTCCATGCCAGTATGGGTTGAGCAGGTCTTCCTTGTCCTAGTAAGTCAATGATTCTTAGAGTCAGGGTCAGGGGACCCATATCACACTTTTGTGTTCTATTTTAGGTAAAGTTTCTATGGCCCTTCAAACTGCAGTCTATCATATTTATACACACACACACATATATACATATGGATGTATGCATTTAAGCATGTGTATGTATACATATGTGTATCATAAAGTTGTTTGTGTATTTCAGCAAATGAATTTATTGAGTCAATGGCAAATATCACTAGATGCTGAGCAGATGAACAGACAAAAAAGGCTCGCCCCCTGCGACCCTTTTCAGCTCAGCATTCCTAATCTCATGGGCTCAAAGGTGCTGGTGTCACATCAAAAGCACCCATGCTGGTGCTGCACATGAGCACTCAGTACACTCTGTAAAGTGGTTGGCATTATGAAGGGCATCCAGCTGTAGAAACCATGCCAGAACAGACATGGAGCCTGAACGACCCTTTAGCTGCTCGACTCCTGTCAATCCATCCAACCCATGCCAGCATGGAAAACAGACGTTAAATGACAATGATGATGGTATATATATAAATGAACAGAAATGGGGTTTAAAACTTATTACAGCTGTTTCAGTGATATTTTATTAATGCATTCATAATTACATCCTAGCATAAATCCACCATCCTCAGACAAAATTTTAAACATGTATTAACAGGCAAGGTAAAACCTAGAAGATGACCTATTCACCAGCTAACATCATGAATAAGTTATTTATCATGTTGGTTGGTGAACTGGTCATCTAGGTTTTGCCTGGCTTGTTTAAATGTTTAAAATTTTATTTGAAGATGGTGGCTTTATGTTGTGATGTAATCTATAAATGCATCAATAAAATGCTACCGAAACAGCTGCAGTAAATTTTATACCCTATTTGTGTTCTTTTTTATACTTATGCTACACTTGGAACCAAACCTGAGTTGAATCTATGATTTATATTGGATTTAGTACCTATATACATGCATGCCCACAGTATAATACCAACAAATGATACCTCGTGGTCGTTTTACCTTACTGTGGACTCAATGTTATGGTACCTACTCAGTCTTGGCATCCTACATGTTGATGTGCTTAGATTCTAGTTAATCTTGTAACTAGTCTATATACACACACATACACATTTCATTTAGCGTCTACTTTTCCATACCTGCATGAATCAGATGGAACTGCAAGAAGCCTATTGTATATATATTATTATTCAGTTTTATTTCAAGATTTTTTGCCAATAGAAAAAGGGCCGGTATCTAACCTAGATCCAAGGCTCCTTCATTAGAATTTCAACATCAATAGGGTATTTTTGTATGTATGTATATGTGCAGATTTGTATATTTTGTTTTATGTATGTATTCTCATGCATATAGTTGCATGTCTAGACATGCTCATATATACCTAAATGATAAATTTCTGGAAAGTTTTACAGATTTTTACAGTTCCAATGATAGCTTGGATCTGTAGTCTTCAGATCAGCTTTCTTCTTTCTGGTTTTGTGAAAATTAATTTCTCAAGATTGGTATTTAGGCAGTGTGCTACATATTCCAATGCCTCAATAATTACAGGTATAAACCTGAACTCCTAATCTAGATAGAATAGCTGTAGGTTCTTCAGTAGTTCAGTGTATGTATGTATGTATGTATGTATGTATGTATGCATGCATGTATGTACCCTTGTATTGACATCACATGATTGCTGTAGATGAATGTTCGTTTTGTTTCTGGGTTCAGAATGGCGTGTGTGTGTGTATGAAAATATGCCTCCTTGCTTGATACCTCATAATGGTTGTCAACGAGAGTCACTGTCACACAAACAATGTTATTCATTTCCAATGTTCTGTGGAAACATGTCTGGCCAAATTTTTCTCATGGTATGAAACGTTGTGACATACAATTTTGCATATAGTCATAGACAGCAATTTTGCTTGCATCGGGCTTCGTTTTGGGTAAGCAGTATTGGCAAGTCACAAAGACGACGAAACATCGAGAGGAATGAGAAGAAAGAGAGGAATGAGTTGAAAAAGAGGTAGGAATAGACAGAGAAGAGAGAAAGAGAGAGGGAAAGGTGGAGAGAGAGAGAGAGAGAGAGAGAGGGAGACGAACATGTCATGTACGCGTTATGTGTTTGTGAGCACTTGATGTATGTGTTTGAGTGTATGTGTGTTTGTATATGTATTTATGTGTCTGTGTTGTGTTTGATACGACACTAGGTTTGAAGTAAAACCTTTGGTGATGTTTGTGTCAAAAAGTGACTTAGCCACACGATAAAATAGAGATCGATAAAACAAGTACCAGACAGGGGATATGTAGTGAGATGGATGTGATCAACTGGAAAGGAAGCCCTTCGAAGGCATAGTGGTGACCAACGACTGAAGTCATTTAAAGCACAAACACACATACACGTGTTTATATATAGCTATATACCCTAACTAGCATTTAGAGGTATACACGCACATACAAGTACACATATACACATCAGTATACATACATAAATCACGCTTATATACAGCTGTATACACATGCAAGCTTCCCATTATCAAAACACTTTGTACAGGCATGCATGTATAAAGGCCAACATATTTCATCGCAATACAAGAGAGAGAAAGAGACACTCTCTCACTTACACACACGCAGATAAATAGATAAATAGATAGATAGATAAGAAGAGAGAGGTCAATCAACGGGAAACTAGAGAGAGAGAGACAGACAGAGGACACGAAAAGAAAGAGTGGGAAAGTGAGAGAAAGTGGAGGAAGAGTTATAGAAACAAGTTACGGACATTGACTGAGAATTCGCGCGCGCGCACATTATATATCAAAGAGAGGAAAGCGAAAGTTGATGTGTGCGTGAAAGAGAAAGCGAGTTACAAAGTCATATTCTTTTCTACTCTAGGCACAAGGCCCGAAATTTTGGGGGAGGGAGCCAGTCGAACTGGTACTTAATTTATCAACACCGAAAGGATGAAAGGCAAAGTCGGCCACGGTGGAATATGAACTCAGAACATAAAAACAGATGAAATACCGCTAAGCATTTCGTCCGGCGTGCTAACGTTTCTGCCAGCTCGCTACTTTAGTTACAAAGTCGTATTATCGTTTCAGTTGTTGGACTGTGAACACGCACGGGCACTGCCTTGAAGAGTTTTAGTCGAACAAATCGATCTCAATGCTCACGTTTTTTAAACCTAAAAGGATGCTCTCAATCATTTCCAAAGGC
>NC_068985.1:51285784-51287914 GCF_001194135.2 Octopus bimaculoides
GAGAGAGAGAGAGAGAGAGAGAGAGAGAGAGAGAGAGAGAGAGAGAACGAAATACAATAAGAGAGAACGAAAATGGAGGAAAGAAAAGAAAAGTAAGAGATAAGAAGTGACAGAAAAGAGAAAACTGGAAGAAAAGGAAACAGAAAGTAGACTATAGTGTGTGTGTGTGTGTGTGTAAGAGAGAGAAGCGGGCATAGTGTGCGTGAGAGAGAAGGGACTTTGTGCGCATGTGTGTGATTAGCGAGAAAAAAAAGTGTTGTGCGTGTGTTTGCGAGAGCGAGAGACTTGGAGTGTGTGTGTGTGTGTGAGAGAGAGAGAGAGAGAAAGAGAGAGAGAGAGAGAGAGAAAGAGAGAGAGAAAGAGAGAGAGAGAGAGTTACATAGTGTGTGTGTATGTATGTATGTGTGTGAGTAGCGAGTGATAAGAGAGAGAAAGAGAGAGCTTAGTGCATGCGTGAGAGAGAGAGAGTAGGTGAGTATGAACGATAGGAGAGAGAGAGAGAGAGTAGGTGAGTATGAACGATAGGAGAGAGAGAGAGAGTAGGTGAGTATGAACGATAGGAGAGAGAGAGTAGAAGAATATGAGCAGTATGTGTATGAGAGAGAGAGGGGGAAAGAGAGTAAGGCAGGCGAGTTTCGGTGAGTCCATCTTTGAAAAAACAGCTGACGACAACAAATGGTAGTGGTGGTGGTGGTGTACCTACACAGGTGAAATAACCTAGTCTCTTTCTCCTCTCCCCGCTCTCTTCTTACTTCTATCACACGCTTCCTTCCACCACCACCTATGGTACAGTATATCTATATCACATTACTAATAACGAACAACTGAGATTTCTTGGCAGTTTGTTGGTTGTGGTGTTTTGTGTTGTCGATGCTTTTGTCGTACGTCGTTGTTGATGGTGGTGGTGGTGGTAATGATGGTGGGAGGTATCTGTTATCGTTATTTGTTTTGTTATTGTTATTGTTGGTGGAGTTGGTTGTGCTGGTGTTAGTTGCGCCGGTGATGGTGTTTACCGATGTAATTACTACCGTTGATGGTGTGGAGTTGGCTATGGCGTTCTTGACGGTGTTAGTTCTAGTGACAATAACGGCATCAATGGTATTGTCTTGTCGACGGTTGCTGTTCGAGTGAGCTGCGATGGTCGTGGTTTCAATGGTGCTGTTATTAGTGCTATTGTTGGTTGGTGACGTTAGTTGTAAGGCTGATGTTGACTATTATCAATGGTATTATATAGTTGGTGGTATCAGCTGTGATAGCCGAGTTGATGTCAGTGTTGTTGGTTGTTGCGATAAAGGCGTTGTTGTTGGCGATGTCGATGGTGTGGTTGTGTTGCCTGTGGTGATGGTGGCGGCGTCTGTTACCGATTGTATTGTTTAGTCTCGGATTTAGTGTTGATTGTATTGTTGAGTGGTGTTAGGTGTAATGGGCGTGTCGCGCTGAGAATATTGTTGAAGTGGCGAAGCTAAAGTATGTGTCACTCAGAGCAACCTTTGAATTTATATAAATTTATATAAAACTGTCCGATGAACGAGAACGTGAAACTCCGAGTAACAGTCTTTTGTTATATTTCTGCTGCTTTTAAATAAAGCATATTACTCTACCTCTGGTATTTGAGTACTCTTTTTTCCACCTTGTTGCACATGTGTTTACTCCGGTATATGTATGTGTATGTGTGTGTGTATGTATGTATGTATGTATGTATATATACCAGGGGCGGATGGAACCGTCGGTCAATCGGGCATTGTTCGAGGGCCCGGAGCTCTGAGAGGCCCGCACTCTACATGTTAACTCTACTGATATCAATGCTAAGGGGCCCGGCAACCAGTTAATACTCTCAGTCCGCCCCTGATATATACATACAAGAGTTAAGGAATAGAGTAGATAAGATCCGGGCTACTCCATTCCTTAACTCTTGTATTCTCATTCGTATAACCAGCAATCCTGGATGCCTACCGTTAAATATAAAGAACTTTTTCCAATTTATCATACTTCGATGAGAAAAAAATACACAACCTTCTATCTCAATAAACCGTTATTGTTCCTGAAAGCTGTTTTTTTTAATATTTACTACGGATTGCTTGAAGTTAGCTTTCTTCCTACACCTCGATCCTTGGATCTTATATATATATA
>NC_068985.1:51291011-51298511 GCF_001194135.2 Octopus bimaculoides
CAGGGTAATTCAAAAGTCGCCATACATAGGAACAATTTATGTTTTTATTAGAAACAGTTTATTAGAACAGTTTTTTTTTTTTAATTTAACAGGTTCAATATGGTTACCATTGTTTTGAATATACATTGCAATACGTTTACCCCACTCACTGTGAACTCGTAATAGTACAACTGGTGATACCTGTGCAAATGAGTTGGTGATGCGTTCCTTCAAATGATTTATGTCTTTTATCTTTCCGTGATACACCATGCCTTTCAAATACCCCCAAAGATAGAAATCAAGAGGGGTCAGATCAGGGGATCAAGGGGATCTTATAAACTGTTTCTTATAAAAAAAAAAAAAAAAATTTTTCCTATGTATGGAGACTTTTGAATCACCCTGTATGTATGTGTGTATATATATATATATATGTATATATATATATATGACATCGAAATTCTGATGATTTTTTATCGCTAACTGTCGAATGTTGAGAGTGTCCACTTCGTTTTTTGTTTCTTCTTGTTTTCTGTATGTTTCTCCGTCATCATCCTATGCCACGTTTTACTGTGTGTGTTTGTGTGTGTGTACACGTATTTATATTCTTTAACTCTTTTACTTGTTTCAGTCATTTGACTGCGGCCATGCTAGGGCACCGCCTTTTAGTCGAGCAAATCAACCCCAGGACTTATTCTTTGTAAGCCTAGTACTTATTCTATCGGTCTCTTTTTGCCGAAGCGCTAAGTTACGGGGACGTAAACACACCAGCCTCGGTTGCCAAGCGAAGTTGGGGGGACAAACACAGACACACAAACATATACACACATACTTATATATATATACATATATATATATATATATATATATATATACGACGGGCTTCTATCAGTTTCTGTCAACCAAATCCACTCACAGGTCTTTGGTCGGCCTGAGGCTATAGTAGAAGACACTTGCACAACGTGCCACGCAGTGGGAATGAACCCAGAACCATATGGTTGGTAAGCAAGCTTCTCACCATACAGCCACTCCTGCACCTATATGTATAATGAGTATTAATGAGCTCGTGTACCATTAAAAATACATTTATTTCAGTAGAGCTTATTACAGGCTTATACAGGAGACCCAAAACTGCCGTCATCTGGTGTGGACTGCCCACCCCCAGCCACTCAACAGTTGTTGTTCCAACCATAACCATCCTGTTTTTTTTGTGGAGGAGGGGATATGACTACATTATCTAATACGCTCTTCCTCTTGTTGTTGTTGACTATAGATTTAGCTGTGTTGATAGCTTTTGAGGATTTCTATAGCACAAGGTAAGCAGCCTTGATTGATTAGACTAATAATAATGTTGGCTGTTCCTTAGTGAAATGACCAGGTGCGATTCACGTAATCCAAATATACCATGCCTGCATCGCTCTGGCATTGTTATGGTTATTGTTTATGGGGTATGAAATGTTTTGGCACAGCCATTTTGGTGCTGTCCATTTGGCATTGCTGATTTGATGCTGACTGATTTGACATCAGATGTTTCAATGTTGCTCATTCTCTCCCTCTGTCCCTGATCCACTACTCCTTATCTCTTCATGTGTGTGATCATATTTCCCTTTATGTGTATGAGAAGGAAAAGTGTTTATGTCAACCGTGTTCAATTAATAAATTGTTATGCTTCTCTCCCCCTCTCTCTGTATGTCTCTGCATCTACACATGTGTGTTTGCCTCCAGTTCTAAAACGTAGTGTCACCTAAACAGACTGAATATCAAAGTCAGCCATGCCAAATCGTCAGCATCCAAACAGTTGTGTCCAAGTTGTCTCATTCTGTGTTGTATAAACTCAGGTCAGCTCTAGAACAATGAGGTGAGACCCTGAAACTCATCATTCCTTGTGATATCATAGATCCACTTAACTGAGGACTATACTGAGGACATGCAGTGTTGAATCACGGTGTGTAGTAAGCAGCAGTCTGGACACAGTGTAAGGTCTTTCTATGGTCCAGTCTACTGCTGTATGCCTGTAAATTTTTGTGGTGGCTACAACGGAGGAGAAAAATATATTTATGGTGAGCATCTCTATATGATGTTTGGGGGCCAGTTAGACTTTACTGAATTTGCATCTGTGCTTAAGATGAATATAGGATGTTGGAGTAATAGCTCTTGTGTGTTTGGAGGTGTGTTTATGAAGTGACAAAGACCAGTTGGCGAAGTGAGAAGGTCAAAGCTTACTGTGGCAACAAACTGTGCCCCTCACACATCCAGGTGGTCCTTCTTCTATGCATTTTTGATTAGTTCAGCCTGTGTACAACATGTTATGTTACTTCATTTACTGTTTTGTATTGTTTGTAGTTTATTGTGGTTTGCCAAGGAGGGATTGGTGGCCCAGGCAGGACTGGTAGAGTCTATAATGGAGAGACTAAGAGCCTAGGTAGGACTGGTAGATTATATAATAGAGAGATTGCGGGAAGGGTCCAGGTTAAACTGGTAGAGTCCATAGTGGAAAGATTGGAGGCCCAGGTTGGCCTAGTAGAGTCCATAGATAAATTAATTGATACACAATTATAACAGTGATTGATATTGATAGTCAAAGGTACTGAATTAGCAGTGTTATTAGAACAGCGGATAGAATGTTCCTTGAATTCAAATTTTTCTGGGGTCAACATTACCTTTCATCTTGCCAAGGTTAATGAATAAAGTGCCAAGTTGTTGGAATTGTTGAAGTGTTGGATGAGCTGAGTTGAAGTGAGATATCCATTCCAGCTCTTCATGTTCTGATAGTAATACCTGTGATGTCACTGGTGCCTAAATACATAGGTCCTTGCCATTCCAGTGGACAACATCAGTGACCATATGAGAGGGGAAGTTCACCTGCATGAACTATTTGTGGTCTATCCTCATCATTGTTTTAATGTCTGCTTTTCCATGCTTGCATGGGTCGGATGGAACCTGTTGAGGCACATTTTCTACAGCTGGAACACTTCCTGTCACTAACCCTCACCTGTTTCCAAGTAAGGTGATATTTCCTTAAGGCCGAACATGTTTTCACAGATGACTGGAAACGATGATCATTGCTTGTATGACAGTGAGGTTCATTTACATCTATCTAAAGTCAAGACAAGGACACACACACACACACACACACCTCTTTTTGAATTATCTTTTACTTGTTTCACTCTCTGGACTGCAGCCATACTAGGTCAGGCTTCTTTTAGTTTCCATCTACTAAATGCACTCACAAAGCTTTGTTCCCTCTTGATCTATAGAAGAAGATAACTTGCCAAAGGTTCCATGCATTCAGACTTGAGCCACAACCATGTGGATGGGAAGCAAACTCCTTAACCATATAGCCACACTTGCACATATAAAATATAAACTTTATCTGGGCTTGTGCCATGAGGGAAACAAAACTTTCCAGGTACAGATTCATAGGGTCACAAAACATACAGAGAACCCAGACTGATATGTTGGTTAGTGCATATGGAGATAAGGGTTTTGCAGTCCCTACTTCTTATTTATTTCTCTTTCTCAAGTCTTAGGTCTCATTATTTGGCTTTCATGACACATAAGTGATCAAGATCACAGCTAATCCACACCTCTACTTCTGGTTTGTTGCCAGGTTCAAGGCTAGCAATTCTGAGGGAAGTGAGGAAAGTTGATTACATCAATTGCAATACTTGACTGATACTTTATTTTATCAACCATGAAGGGATCAGAAAGCAAAGTTGACCTTGGTAAGATTTGAACTCAGAAAGTAAAGTAAAGAGCTGGAAGTGGTGCCACTAAGTATGAAATGCTATGCTAACAATTCTTCCAACTTACTGCTTTCTGCTTTTCATTGGGTGTCAAGAAACGAGAAATAGATATTAAACTGACAAGATGCTTCATGATTTCAGACTGGAAAATAACTTCCAGCAGAAGAGACTTCTTGTAATGATGGTGGTAGTGCTGGTTGTCACCATAGAGTCCAGTTTGAGCAGACTTATAATATGTAAGGTAAGGAAGGGGACAGTGGGGTGCTGAGCATCTGGTGAAACCTACAAGCTCAGGATTGTGGATATTCCAGGTTTTTGTTGTGGTTTAGTCCCAGGTCTGCTTGTGATCAAATAAACTTATGGTCAAAAGTGCTTTAGCCATGACCATCCTGTCTCATATACAGACAAAATAATGATTTCAAAATTTTAACGCAAGGCCAACAATTTTTTGGAAGCGGGTAAGTTGAACATATCAGCCAGTATGCAACTGGTACTTATTTTACTGACACTGAAAGAATGAAAGGTGAAGTCAACTTCTATGAAATTTGAACTCAGAATATAAAAACAGATGAATTGCCACTGAGCATTTTGCTCAAGTTCAATGAGCTAATGATTCTGTCAGCTCACCACCTTATATACAGATATAATAATCCTTTCTACTATAAGCACAAGGCCCGAAATTTATGGGGAAGGGGATAGCCGATCACGTTGATTCCAGTATTTGACTGGTACTTAATTTATTGATCCTGAAAGGATGAAAGGTAAAGTTGACCTCGGCAGAATTTGAACTTAGAAAATAAAGACAGATGAAATGCTGTTAAGCATTTTGCCTGGCATGCTAACAATTCAGCCAGCTCACCACCTTATATACAGACATTACAATGCATTCATGACTATATTAATAAGGATGTCCTTCCTCCTTTTTTTTAAAATGACAGTGTGTGATTAGGAGATTTGGTTGCCATTTCTAGCAGATAAAGCAACCACATTGAGGCTCTCACATTGTCTCAAAGCTAGGGGGAAAAAAGGCGATAGAAACAGTCAAATACCAGACTAAATAGCAAACATATTTTCTTTCTTTTTTTTTTTCCCCACCAGCTTTGTCTGATTTTCAATTCTGCTGAGGTCAACTTTCTCGGGGTCGATATGGTAAGTGACGCAATGGAATTAGTTTAATCGACTCCGTCTCTCCTTCCATACATTCGTGGCTTCATGCCAAACTAAGGAATCATTGTTTTGGTGTTAATATGGTGGTGTCAGGCAGCTCTGTACAAAGTTGTTAGTAAGACTAGACCAAATGTGTATTGTAGGCCCTGTTTCAGTTAGTAACAGCTTCGGGTCAGATGTGTAAAGAAAACACCCCCACATATACATTTTTAAACTGCTTATTAACTATTTTGGTAACCAGTGCTAAATATGTTTGCTATTATACATGGGTTGCACCATGGAAAATTATATATATATGTATATGTGCGTGTGTATGTATGTATGTATGTATATGTTTAATATAATTCAGAAAACAGGTATGGTGTTCAATGCTTTTGTTATTAATTCTGTAGCTTGGCTTCTGTTCTGCACACTTGTTTATCCTGAAGTTTGATGCCTGCTTCATACTGCACTGGATATAGGAATGGAGAGTGGAACCCTCTACTGAGTCTGATCTTTCATTGTGTTGTGCTTCACAGTGCATATCTAGCTCTTTCTCAATCTACGAGCATGTGTGTATATATGTATGCATGTATATGTATAATGTGTACATATATATGTATGTATGTATGTATGTGTACATATGTATGTCTATATGTGCATATGTATGTATGTATGTATGTATGTACATATATATATATATATATATATATATATATATATATATATATATATATATATATATATATATATATATATGGAGAAAATTCAGAGAATGTTTACCTCTGCTGGCAACCAAAGGTTTCCCTCTCCGTGTGAAAGGAAGATTGTATGATGCATGTATACAAACAGTGATTTTTACATGATAGTGAGACATGAGACCCAAATGCAGAGGATATACAGAGGCTAGAGAGGAATGAGGCTAGCATGCTCTTCTGGATGTGTAATGACAGTGTGTTAGTGTATTGAGAAGTTAGGCATAAGAGGAATTAGATGCAGTGCACAAGAGAAAAGACTGCACTTGTTTGGTCATATGATGTGGTTGGATACCAACATCTCCATAAAAAGTGCTTATCTCCCAAGGTGGATGAAACTAATTGAAGACAGAGACCCAAGAAGACAGAGACCATAGAAGACAGAGACCATAGAAGACAGAGACCCAAGAAGACATGGGACAAGGTACTGAAGGCCTACCTCAGGACATTGAGCCTTATGCTGAAGATGACATGTTATTTTGATGGAAAAAATGACACTGTGACCTAAGTTATGGCAATTAGAATATTAATTCTGATTCTTTCATTCAAGAAATTTGGAATTGTGTAAATGTATGAATTTTCAACATACACACACACACACACACACACACAGAGAAAAATCTGCCTTTTATAGATAAGATAAAATATATACCATACATATGTCCATTCTCATACGATATACAATAATCGTTTATTCTACATATCCTGCAGGAAAGACATGAACATGGGATGGGCGTAGTTACAAAAGGTGGATGTACCAGGGAGGAATGTATTAAATGTAGTGGCTATTGTTTGGCCTGGTAGTTGGACACAACAACATGGGTGATGATAGGTGGAGGAGAGATGAGTGGATTGAAAATACCTGAGTGGGAGTACCATGAACATGTCAGCTCTGAAGAGCAGGGGCCATTATAGTTGCAGTAAAAACAAGCACAAAGAAGACACAACAGGCATATGGATGAGAAGCTGGACCTTATCAGTCAAATGACCATTTTTTTTGGATATGGTCAAGGATAATTGAATACAGCAGCAGCAATGTGTCAAATGTAGGAGCAATACTCCATTGTGAGCCTTCCCATGAGGGTTTTGTAGAATATCAATAATTGTTGGGAAAAGGAAGTATCTTTGGTTCTTGAGAAGAAGGGCCAGTCATTGAGAAGTGATCCTAGTTATGTTAAAGATGTGATTTCTTCAGGAGAGCGAATAGGACTCCAGCTGTGTGCTGCTCATGCTAAGGAAAGTTTGAGAAGATGGGTTTTTTTTTTATATATGAGTTATATTTGTGGCTTCTTGTTGTTGAAAGAAGTAAGAATTGTGTATGCCCACTCAGAAGACAGGACTGTGTCAAGCTCCAGTGCCTACTTTGGCAGGGTTTCTATGAAAATATGCCCTTCTTAACACCAGCTTTTATTTAGAGAGAGTACTGAGTGCTTTATTTGTGGCACCAATACTAGTGAAGATCCCCTCCCACCATAACTTGCAAGGCTAAAGGACTAAATTGGCTCCTATAAATGAGGTACAATGAAAGAGAGATGCTTGGTGGGGGATGAGGTAAGGAAAATAAGTAGTTCTGGATTTGGTGCAATTAGGATAGATATAGATCTGTAATGTGAATGGTGTATGGGATGTATGGGGGCTAGTGGTATTAATTGAAACGTTAGTAGTGTTCTGTATTATGTTATGTGTTCATGTATATATATATATATATATATATATATATCATAATCATCATTTAACATTCATCCAACCCATGTTGGCATGTATTGGAAGGGTTGAGAGGAGTTTGTCAGCCGGGGACATATCCAGACTCCAGTTGTTTGTTTTGGCATTTTTTCTACAGTAGGATGCCTTTCTTAATGCTAACCACTCAACAGAGT
>NC_068985.1:51300955-51304883 GCF_001194135.2 Octopus bimaculoides
AATATCAATGAAATAGGAGACATTTGATATTCTGAAGAACATTTAATGAACCATATTCACCTCGTTATTGAAGTTCGACCATTAAATATACTTCTTATGACCAGCTCCATTATTATTATTATTATTATTATTATTATTATTATTATTACATAAGGCGTTTGGCTAGCAGAATTGTTAGCATGCTGGACAAAATGCTTAGCAGTATTTCGTCCATCTTTACATTCTGAGTTCAAATTTCGGGGTCGATAAAATAAGTACCAGTTGAGTACTGGGTTGATGTAATTGACTGCTCCCTTACCCCAAAATTTCAGGCCTTGTGCCTTTAGTAGAAAGGATTATTATTATTATTATTATTATTATTATTATTATTATTATTAAACCTTGGGAGAGGCATTATGCCGGTAATAAACACACGCACTGGTTCGGTCCCTTATTTATTACCGGTATAATGCCTCTCCCAAGGTTTAATAGTATTTCTTATTAAGGCAGTGGTCTGGCAGAATTGTTAGCACACTGGGCAAAATGCTTTGTGGCATTTTGTCTGTCCTTACGTTCTGAGTTCAAATTCTGCTGAAATCGATTTAGCCCTTTCTCGCTTTGGGGTCAGTAAAATAAGTACCAGTTGTGTACTGGGGATCGAAGTAATTGGCTATCTCCCTCCCCCAAATTTCAGGCCTTCTGCCTATAGTAGAAAGGATCATCATTATTATTATTACTATTATTATTATTATTATTAAGGTAGCGAGCTGGCAGAATCATTAGGACGTCAAGAGAAGTGCTTAGTGGCATTTTTGTCAGTCTTTACACTGAGTTCAAATACCACCAAGGTCAACTTTACCTTTCATCCTTTCGGGGTTCGATAAAAAAGGTACCAGTTGAACACTGGGGTCGATGTAATCGATTCATCCCCTCCCCCAAAATTACTACCCTTGTAGCAAAACTTGAAACCATTACTATTATTATTATAGACATCACACAGTATACAATACCATGAGGTTGTTGATTGAAGATTTTGTGCCTACCAGGGGTTTGTACTGTTTGTCAGGTCACAACAAGGACCCCAGACAGATAGTACTTTACACAATATGCGTGCAATTCCAAGTAATGCCAACTTTTGCAGTACACCTAGATTGTAGGATATTTCTAAAGTTTTCAGATGTTTCTTCAGATTGGGTGGTATTGAACTCAATGCTCTGATGACAGCAGGGATAACCTTTATGATGGACTCTCATAGCGGCCACATCTTAGCAATCTCAATTCTCAGGTCTCCATATTTATCAATCCTTTCTCTTTCTTTCATGATGATATGTTGATCTCCTGGCACTGCCACATCAATTATGAGGCACTCTTGTTTGTCCCTCCTAACGGTTACTATATCCAGCCTTCGACAGCTGGATGTCCTTCCTAATGCCAAACGCTTTACGGTGTGTGTTGAATGCTTTCTTTCATGTCATCACCACTAGAGAGGTTACCAAGCCGCTTGTGAGACTACAAAACCCAGTTAGGAGGCAGGGTATAATATTTATGTTGAGAATGACATTGTAGAATAAGTGTGAGAGGCTGGATCTGGCTAATTCAAACATAAAACAAATAGAATATTTGAACCAGACATAGCTGGTTTAAATGCTAAAGGGTTAAAATAATCCCCTCTTTCCCTCATTTCCACTGAGCCTTTATCTTTCACTCTCTCACTTCCTTCTCTGCCTACTGCACTCTCAATTAATTATTATTAATTATTAATGATAATAATAATAATAATAATAATAAGAAGAAGAATTATTATTATTATTATTATTATTATTATTATTAATTATTATTATCATTCTTATATTATGATTATTATTAAGGTGGTAAGCTAGTAGACTTGCTGGACAAAATGTTCAGCAGCAATTCTTCTGGTTTCATGTTCTGAGTTCAAATTCCAATGAGATTTTTTCTTCATTATTTTTTGTTAATTAATTAAAGCCATACAAATATTAAATATAGTGAGGATCTCCTCCCTTAGTTTTTATCCTTATATGGCTGTTGCTTCCTCAGTTTGATGTTGTTCAATTCATAGCATCAATATTTAGAGTATCATCATCATCATTTAATGTTTGCATTCCATGCTGCCATCAGTTGGATGATTTGACAAGATTCAGTGGGTCCAAGGACCTCATCATGTTCCAGTGTGTTTTGGCATGGTCTCTACAGCTGGATGACCTTCCTAATGCCAAACACTTTATGGTGTGTGTTGGATGCTTTTTTCAAGCCATCACCTCTAGTGAGGTTACAAAACAACTTGTGAGACTACAAAACCTAGTTAGGGGTTAGGGCGTAACATTTATGAGAGGAGGTGGGGCATTGGCATTAGCATTTTAGCATGGAGGGAAGGAAGGAGGGACAAGCAGGTTCCTGCGAAGGAACTAATAATACAAAGAATATATATGCATGTATACACACATATATGTACATACTTACATCTACATGTGTATATAGATGCATATCAGAGTACAGGACGTTAGAAAAATGAACTACAGACAACGGAACGAACACATAGGAAAACAGATAGCCACTTGGAATTAATCCTTCATCAGCTGCCTCTATTCTAACTAGGCGTTTCGAACTACATGGTTACTCACCTTTAGGAGAAAGAGAGAAAGAATGAGTGAGGATGCTTAAATAGGAGCTGTGAGTCCAAGTATCTCCTCAAGATAAAAGGTGAGTAGTGGGTGTGCCTCAAGTGGAACTATGGGTATAGGTAGGTTGGTGGTGGGGAAGAAGATGGGATGGGAAGTAGACAACTTTAAAGATTGAGCAGGATTGAAGGGTTGACAGAGAGAGTGATAGATGACCAATGATGCATGAGATGGGGGAGGGAGGAGGGGTGTGAAAATGAGTGGGGGCGAATGGCAGGATTCTTTTCTTTTTTTTTTTTACATGTTTCAACCCTAAGGCTGTGGCCAGGGGTAAGTAATAAATAAACAACTGCAGTATGACTCATGTTTTACTTGTTTCAGTCATTGGACTGTGGCCATGCTGGGGCACCGCCTTGAAGGGTTTAAGTCGAACAAACAACCCCAATACTAATATTTTTTTAAAGCCTGGTACGTATTCTATTGGTCTTTTTCTGCTGAACTGTTAAGTTACTGAGACATAAACAACCAACACTAGTTATTAAGCAGTGGTGGGGGACAAATACACAGACACATAGAAACATACATGTAAGTAAGGCGGCGAGCTGGCAGAATCGTTAGCACGCTGGGCGAAATGCTTAGTGGTATTTCATCTGCCGTTACGTTCTGAGTTCAAATTCCGCCGAGGTTGACTTTGCCTTTCATCCTTTCGGAGTCGATAAATTAAGTACCAGTTACGCACTGGGGTCGATGTAATCGACTTAATCCCTTTGTCTGTCCTTGTTTGTCCCCTCTATGTTTAGCCTCTTGTGGGCAATAAAGAAATAAGAAACATACATGTAAATGTACGACCGGCTTCTTTCAGTTTCCATCTACCTAATCCACTTACAATGCTTTGGTGGGCTCAAGGCTATAGTAGAAAACACTTTCCCAAATTACCATGCATTGGGACTGGGGCTCGCACAAAACCGATAATTCCCAAAACCGAGTTTAAGTACAAGTAATTCTCAAAACTGGTTAAAAACCGGTTTTCGTGGATTTAGAGCGGTGTCCCTGTAACGAAGAAGTTTGTCATATATTGTATTTTGTTAATATACATACACAGAGAAAGAGAGAAAGTAACAGGTTGACTGATATCCACAAATATGTTGGTGGTGCCTGTATCTGTATCTATGTACAAATAACAACAAAAAATAATAGTATATTTATTTAATCAGGAATGCAACGTTTTTCCAAGTCGTTGTATTTTTAAGAATCAATCAAGTTTCTTGACTTGCTTGATGATTCACTTTCCTTCGAAAATAATCTTTTAA
>NC_068985.1:51307127-51311200 GCF_001194135.2 Octopus bimaculoides
TTAAAATCGGTTTTGGCAAATCCGTTTCGGTTTTACTGATCATAATATAAAACCGGTTTTAACCGGTTTTGAGCCCTAGTTGGGATTGAACCCAAGACCATGTGGTTGGGAAGCAAACTTCTTACCATACAGCAATGCCTGCAACCATATTTGTTATTCAGAGGTAGTTCACTCCCCTTCCTCTTCTTCCTTTTTCCTTCTGTGATGTTTCTTCACCTTTGGCTTTCACCACTCCTTTCTCTCTTTCTCCCTCCCCCTCTCTTGTCCCAACTCTTTCTCTTCTCTTCTCTTACTCTATCACTTCTAATCTCAATAGTCTTTCTACCTCCTCCTCTTTTATTCCTCACTCTTACTATTTCTCTCTCCCTCTCTCTCCACCTCTCAGCTCTTCCTACTACTTTTGACTCTCTTCTGTCTTCCTCTTCCATTTAGCTACCCTTACTTTTCCTCTTCAACTCTCCCTTTTCCTCTCTCATTCTCTCAATCTTTCCCTCCCTTCTCCAACTCTGCTTTTCCTTCTCACCCTCACCACTCTCTTACTTCTCTTAATCTCTGTCTCCATGTTTAACCCTTGAGCATTCAGATTGCTCTGTCAAATGTAATGCGTATTCTTTTCAATTAATCGCATTCTTTCAATTTAATCATGCATTATCTCATAACTTCAAGATTTTGATAATGCGATTGTTGATTTTTAGAATGACATTGTAGGATAAATGTGAGAGGCTGAATCTGGCTAGTTCAAACATAAAACAAATAAAATATTTGAGCCAGACGTAGCTGGTTTAAATGCTAAAGGGTTAAAATAATCCCCTCTTTCCTTCATTTTCACTGAGCCTTTATCTTTCACTCTCTCACTTCCTTCTCTATCTCCCTCTCAATTTTCTTTCTCTCTTTCTCTCTCCTCTTAACCTTTTACTCTAAATCTCATGTCTGCTTTTTTAACTAGTCTCTCTCTCTCTCTCTGTATAGTCCCTTCCTGTCTTTAATTCTTTCTATTTATTTGTCAGACCATCTTTCTCTTTCTCAATCTCTTTATCTTTTACTCTAAATTTCATGTTTTATTTCTCCTGGTCTCTTTCTCTCTCTCTCTCTCTCTCTCTATTTCACTCTTTCTCTCTGTGTTACTCTCTGTCTACTCCTCCTTCCTCTCTTTGTTTCTATTCATTTATCAGACCAACTTTCTCTCTCTCTCTCTTTATATAGATATATATATTTCTACCTCTCCCTCTCGCCTTTCAATTCTTCTATGTACCAATTTCTCTTCCATCTTCTCATCTTCATCACACATTATTTGATCCTCTTTCTCTCTCTCTCTCTCTCTCTCTTCCTTTTTGTCACCTTACCTATTTCTCTCTCATATTTTCACTTTCACTCAATGTCTGTTTTTCTCTCACTCTCTCACAATCTTACTCCACCATCTCTACTACTCTCACATTCTCTCTTCCTCCCTCTCTTTGCCTTTCTATTTCGTTCTCTCTCTCCCTCTCTCTACAACTCACATTACTTCTCTCCCTCCCCCCTCTCTCTACTTTTGTATTTCTCCTTCCTTCCTCACTGTTTCTCTCTCTGCTACTCACATTCTTTGCCTTATCTTTGTATTTCTTCCTCACTCAACCACCTACATTCTCTCTCTCTTGCACTCATTCTCTCCCATTCACTCTCACTCACTCTACTCCACTCCATTCAATCCAAGTCTGCTGCCAACACACACATCCTTCACTTGAAGAAAGCCTTCACTTCCACTCCAATAGTTTCACAACAAAATGCCGAGTTGTTACTACTGCTGCAACCATAATAGAACAGTGAACACCAAGACACTTCAACAAACAGCAGCAGATCGTTTTTAATTCTTCCTCACCACCACCAATTTACTTCATACATTTTATCTTTCTCTTCTTTTGTTGCCATATCTCTCTAATTCTTCACTCTTATCTCTTTCTGTGCTGCAGCATGCTCACAACAGCTACCCTCCATATTCCCAAATTCCACTCTCTCTTTTCTTCATCTCTCTCTCTCTGCATCCCATCTCAGATAGAAACACAGTTACACACATATACTCACAACCATGCATACATACATATATATATGCTGTATGTGTGTATGTGTGTGTGTGTATACACACACACTGACATAATGTGTCAGGTAAAGTGCTAATTCAAGTTTAATAATTGAGTCTTACTGTAAAGAGTTTATCCAAGCAAAACCAAAGTTGCAAGAGGATCCTTTTACCCACAGAATCTGTCTTCAAGTATCTTAACCAAAGAACCCTCTCATCAAATTGGTGACCCTGTCAAATAGTACTCATCATGTGACTATCAAATCAGGTGACGTTATATAGTAATATGTGAATCATGAATATTAGGCAATGAGACATAATAGTTTATATTTTCCCTATTTTATTTTTTATAAGAGGTACAGGTGTAACTGTGTGGCTAAGAAGTTTGCTTCACAACCAAATGGTTCTGAGTTCACTCCCACTGCATGGTACCTTGTGCAAGTGTTTACTATTATAGTTCTGGGTCAACCAAAGCCTTGTGAGTGGATTTGGTGGGCTGAAAGAAGCCCATCATAATATGCCTGTGTGTGTGCGTATGTGTATACATATATATATATATATATATATATATATCATGATGGCACCTGTGCCCAGCGTCGCCTTCCTGGCACTTGTGCCAGTGGCATGTGTAAAGACATTCGAGTGAGATCGTTGCCAGTGCCGCTGGACTGGCTCCTGTGCAGGTGGTACGTAAAATACACTATTTTGAGTGTGGCCATTGCCAGTACCTCCTGACTGGCCTTCGTGCCGGTGGCACGTAAAAGCACCCACTACACTCTCGGAGTGGTTGGCGTTAGGAAGGGCATCCAGCTGTAGAAACTCTGCCAAATCAGATTGGAGCCTGGTGTAGCCATCTGGTTCACCAGTCCTCGGTCAAATCGTCCAACCCATGTTAGCATGGAAAACGGACATTAAATGATGATGATGATATATATACATATATACATAAAGAGGGAAAGAGAGAGATAGTTGTTTTTTTCTATTATTTAATTATATAAATTTTTCCTTTGAAGAAGGTGCTGGTTTCTAACAAAGATACAAAGCTCCATCATTGGAATGTAGATAATGAAAACAATGTCACATTTTAAACCTGAGAAAAGTCTAGCATAGTTTTACTGTTCTGCCAACAGATTGTATTCGTAATATGCAAGGCAGTTGGTTTGATTTGTTTTTCTGAAAATTCCAGCTGTGTGCGCATGTTTGCAAATACTCTTGACATCATGTAATGACTGTAAACAATCACTGTCATATAAGCAATGCCATTCATTTCCAGTCTTTTGTGAAAATCATGTTCTGGCCATAAGGGAAAATACTACTTTGCCTGGAAACAAGGCAACAAGAAAGGGTTACACAATCCAGATGCAGAAAAAGCCTGCTTCAACAAATTCCATTTGTGCTATGCAAGCATGGTAAAATAGCCACAAACTTATGATGGTGGTGGTAGTGGTGATGATGACGGTGATTCTATTTGCTGGTAAACGCTTGTTTAAACTTGGAGACAGACATACAGCAGTTATATTTGAGATGTTCAGATGATATTCTTGTTACTTGAGTTCAATCTCCTGTAACTCCCTTGTTATCCTCATTGATTATCTTTGTCAGTCAATTGATTCTGTAACCTGGATTCATACCCAAGCTTTTGACATGGATTGCCTTATTATAAAGACTTCTTGCAGACAGGAACAGGTGAGGCTGTGTTGTTAAGAAGCTTGCTTCTGAACTGTGTGGCAAATGTCTTCTACTATAGCCCTGGACTAACCAAAACCTTAGTGAGCGAATATGGTAGACAGAAACTGAAAGAATCCCATTGTATATGTACATATTATCTTCTTCCTTTTTTTCTCTCCGTGTTTCTCTCCTTGTTCCTTTCTGTGGAAGAGCATAGGCTCGAAACATTAAAGACTTTTTCACTTTCCGAATGTTATACTAATACATCTGTTTGTTTTCTACGCCACCTGTCTTCGTCTTTTTTTTTTTTTTGTGAATTCTCCCTATATATATATATATATATATATAT
>NC_068985.1:51311243-51312531 GCF_001194135.2 Octopus bimaculoides
TCGTCATCGACTTATAAAGGATTGACCTTATGACTTTTGGCGCACCACCTCCTGGCAGCAATAATAAATAGCCCAGATGAAATCTAATGGGTTTAATTTCTTAGAAATTAACCTGTCTATGGAGGATGATATCAGCTAACAAATGCTTCCCCTAGGTTTGGTTATCAATCACCACTGTGGTTATCCCAACTGTTGGATGAATATTCTGCCACAGAGACATCAAGGCAACCTCGTATTTGTTTATAAGACGACTGTTTGAGATTAACACCAGTATAATAGTATAATACAGAATGCTGTGTGTGACTTACCTGAGAATGTATCTTAAGAATGTAAAAATAGAAAACAAAGCTATGTAGGCCTATAGGCGGACTTAGAATCAAATTGACTTACAACCAGTCAGTCAGAACCAATTGTGGTTGTAAGTTGACGATGACCTGTGTGTGTGTGTGTAGTGTAAAACCAGTCTGTAGTGCAAAAATGGTTGGGACTGCTTTGTTATGCTACAGTGCTCAAGCCTTGTTTAGAATAAAATTGTATAAAAAAAAAAATAAGGGGTGATTGAAGAGTAGAACAGATGGCACTGCATTCATTGATGAATGAGGAATATATCTGTAGAACAATAAAAATTCCAAATTTCTCTCATCCACTTCTTCAATTTATAGTCTAAGTTGTTAAATGGTTCTGTTGAATCTTTCTATTAGGAGCATTTGCTTGAGCAGGTAAGACATTACATACAGTCTATATATATAGATGATGAAGGAGATGTTTCTATGTGGCTTGCTTGTTTGTTGTACCTTGTTTATCATTTTGTCCATGTTCTTTTGCCACGTCATGTACCCAGTTATGTATCTATATGTACATGTAGATGAAGGTATGTACATACATGTACATATATATGCATATACTCATATATTGTTTTTATATATATATATATATATATATATATATATATGTACTGATTAGCACTAAAAAGCACTCATACCCAAATGTACCTATGTATGTTTTGATATATCATTCATAATACATATGTTCAAACAAATCACACATGCAAATACAGGTAGAAGCACACATAAATACCTATACTCAAATGTATTCATCATATCATACATGGAAACAACACAGGTGTGTAGAGAGGATTGAGAGTAGCAAAATACAATGTAAAAAATGGTGAAGAAAAAGAGAAGGGGAGAGGAAGAGAGGGGAAAGTGATAAGAAAAGAAAGTGAGAAAAAAATAGACTAGACAGAAAGAGAGAGAGAGAGAGAGAGAGAGAGAGAGAGAGAGAGAGA
>NC_068985.1:51312541-51314333 GCF_001194135.2 Octopus bimaculoides
AGAGAGAGAGAGAGAGAGAGAGAGAGAGAGAGAGAGAGAGAAAGGAATAGGAGAAAAGATTTTATATATATATATATATGTGTGTGTGTGTAGAGAGAGAGAGAGAATTTATTGTGATGTGAATTCCAATGAAAAGATTAGCGAATGAAATGATTTCTGGTAGCCTTTAAGATTAACTGAAATGTAAACAAGCACAACAGGAGGTACAGCTAAGTGACTCTACATACATGAGAAGGTGTAAAGTTCATAGGTTGACTATGAAAGAGTGATGCTAGAGCTGTGAAATCTTGTATGCGCTAATTTCAAATATTCTTATTTATAACAGCATTGTTTCTTTCCAGCTAAACTGACATCTGACTGTTCAACGAACATTTCAAAAGTGACTAGTGGCAACTTCTCTTGAAAATGGACAAAATTTGGCATCGTGATGCTATCCAATACCTGCAGGAAAAGAGTTTAGTCCCCAATGACATTCATGCTGACATAGTTGCTACATTAGGGGATGATGCTCCAGTTTTATTAATAATGCAAATGTGGGCAGCTGAATTTAGGAGGGAAAGGGAGAGTGTTGAAGAGGACCCAAGGTCTGGATGTTCTGCAGCTGCCACCACCAAGGAAAACATTGATCGTGTTCATCACATGGTGATGGATGACAGGCAACTGACTATAAATCAAATAGCCAATGCTATTAACATATCCTGTGAGAGAGTTGAGACTATTCTACACAATAAACTTGGTATGATGAAGGTTTCTGCTCATTGGATGCCATCCCTTTTGATACCAGATCAAAGGCACACCAGGCTGATCACATCATAAGAAAATCTGACAGTGTTTCAGGCAGATCCAGCTGGTTTCCTTGAATGTCCCCTTAACCAGGCCGAGTGTTAGATTTATAACTTTGAGCCAGACACATAGGTGATTCATGCAATGGAAACACCCCTTCTGCAAGGAGGGTGATGGCCTCAGTTTTATGGGATATAAAAGGAATTGTGTTTATTGACTATCTTCAAAAGGGCTACACTATCAACAAAGAGTACTATGCCAACTTGCTGAGGCAGTTACCAACGGTTATCAAAACCAAATACTCAAGAAAACTGATGTAACGTGCCCTGTTTCATCAGGACAATGCTCCAGCTAGTGCTTGGTTTTAATGGCTGCTGTGTGTATCTGTGACTTTAGCACCGGCCCTATTCTTCTGATTTGGCCCCATCTGACTATCATCTGTTCTTCAACATGAAAAGACACTTGGCTGGGAGCCAATATTGCAGTGATGATGAGGTCACATCTGCTGTTGATGATTTTTTTTTACCAATAGGATCCAAGCACTGTAACACTGCTGGGAGAAGTGTGTGGACCACAAGGGGAACTATGTTGAAAAATATACCTCATTTGGTGATGTTCCATGAGTTTCTTGGTCAGCCTGTGAATTTTTCAGCTAACCCTCATACATGCATACACACACGTAACATACATCTCACTTCTCTCTCTGTATAAACATATATTGTGTGTGTGTGTGTGTGTGTGCGTGTGTGTGTGTGTGTGCGTGTGTGTGCACATGCACATATATATCATGTGAACACATGATTGAACAAACTATCAGATGTTACACATCATTGATCACAATGTGCTTTGCACTGTTTTAGCCACTGAATGAGGTCACACTGCTGGCTTAGTGAGCATGCCAACACTCACCCTCGATTGAAAAGGGACTGGAGCAACATGAAATGAAGTGCCACCTGGTTTGGGAATTGAACCACAATCTTTAATATATATATATATATATATATATATA
>NC_068985.1:51314417-51315784 GCF_001194135.2 Octopus bimaculoides
TATATATTATATATATATATAAATTCAGAAGAGTGGTACAACAAGGCACCAATATTTACTGGAAAATATATATATGTATGTATATGTATATACTATAAATATATAGAGACAATGGCTATCAGCTACACCTATGCTGAAATTTAAAGTCAATAACAGCTTATACAACTCTCACTTTCAAAGCCAAAGAAACAAATGAGAGCAAGATCTTGGCCTTTGCGATGAGGTGGGTGTTATTTTGGAATATCCTTCTCTTTGACCAGTGGTTCTTAACCAGGGTCCATATAAGATTTTTGGGAGTCTATGCAACAAAATAGTAAATTGGGGATCCACAATAGTATTTTAAGGCCCCTGAAAAAATTTTGCTTTAAATATTTGTATTGGTATGTATTGCTAGTTATTTTTCGTTCTCTAACATTTTACATAGTTTAACCTCCACAAGTTAATGTATGAAAAACAAAACAGGAATTTTGAAAGAAGCTTCTATAAAACTAGTTTTTAAACATCAAATGACTATGGGGATCCACCGGAATAAAACAGTGACCAAAGGGGTCCGTAGATAAAAAAATGGTTGAGAAATCCTGAGACAGATGTCTAAACAAAGATTAAGCATGACCATTGACTTTCCTGAGTTCATCTGTTCTCTGACAGATTTTGTTTTTCATCCAACAGGGTATCCAATGAAAACCGTCTTCCTTGCCCCCAAACTTAGTTTTCAAGTCTGGTATATTCTATCGGTCCCTTTTGCCTAATGGCTACTATACTTTGAGGATGTTAACAAAACAATACCAGTTGTCAAGTGAAGGGGGTGGGGCAAACACAAAGACAAATATACCTGTATATACTATCTTTTTTCTGGTACTCTTCTAGTACCCTTTAAACTTAATGTAATCTAATGTTTCCTCCACAGGTCTCCACGTTTTGGTAAGTTGAGGATTTTGTTTATTTTTATATATTTGTATCATACTATACTGATGATTGAAAGTTAGATATTATTCTAATAATCGTGAAATCGTTTGATATATAGTTGAGTTCGTTTTTAAAAGGTTGGTTTTTCTAAGTGTTGCTTTTCCTCGCATTCGGTAAAAATGTGTTTATTATGGAAGTCTAGTGTGTGGCATTATTCTGTAGTAATGCCCTTATATAAATATAAATAAATAAATATATTCTTGGGAATAAAAAATGATGGATTTTTTTCCCTTATGAGTTTTTTCAGGCTAGCTTCTTGATAAAATTCTTTTAAAATAATTTTATTGTATATTATAATAGGTACTTTAAATGCTTATATCATTTTATTGGATATAACTTTCTGTGTCTGCCATACAATAAGGTTATCCTGCAATAGGAGTTGCGGTTCTATTGGTAAATCC
>NC_068985.1:51315794-51317905 GCF_001194135.2 Octopus bimaculoides
ATAAATATATGTATATATATATATATATATTTATATTTCGAGCGAGTTCGTTGCCAGTACCACTGGACTGTCTCCTGTGCAGGTGGCACGTAAAATACACCAATTCGAGTGTGGCCATTGCCAGTACCTCCTGACTGGCCTTCGTGCCGGTGGCACGTAAAAGCACCCACTACACTCTCGGAGTGGTTGGCGTTAGGAAGGGCATCCAGCTGTAGAAACTCTGCCAAATCAGATTGGAGGCTGGTGCAACCTCCTGGTACACCAGTCCGCAGTCAAATCGTCCAACCCATGCTAGCATGGAAAGCGGACGTTAAACGATGATGATGATACTACATATATAGACTTATATATACATATATATATACATACGTATATACACATATATATATATATATATACATACATATATACACATATATATATACATACATATATACACACATATATATACATACATATATACACACATATACATACATATACATTACTACACACACACAGAGTGAAAACCGTTTATTGTAATCATTTTGAAATAAAGTCTTTTAATTTCTAATAACTGGTCAATAACATTAGCTGTGGTTATAAGTGGTTGCCAGTGCATGTGTATATGACATATATAAATACATACATATATATATATATATATATATATACATGCACACACTCGTACACTCATATGCATATGTGTATTCATAATGCAATGCACTCAAAACATATTTTTTCGTTATGTATTTAGAATGCATTAATATTAACAAAGATGCAAATTTTAATGGCAACTTTAACGAGTCTTCACTGGTCTGACGAGAATTTGTCCAAAGATCAGAATGGAAACGCATTGTAAAGGTTTGATCAACGGAGAAACAAAGAAAACCAGAATAACTAACCAGATATACAGTACCGAAATAGAATCTATTCATTATTATGATAGCATTTATATTATCATTATTATTCAGGTGGTGAGCTGGCTAAACTGTTAACATGCTGGATGGAATACTTAGCAGTATTGCACCTGTCGCTACGTTCTGAATTCCGTCAGGTCGACTTTGCTTATAAGCCTTTTGGGGTTGATAAAATAAGTACCAGTTGAATACTGGGGTCAATGTAATCGACTTAACCCCACCCCCAAAACTGCTGCCCTTGTGGCAAAATTTGAAACCATTATTATCATTATTATTATTATTATTAAGTTGGTGAGCTGGCAGAATAGTTAGCACACCGAGCAAAATGCTGAGCAGCACTTTGCCTGTTGCTACATTCTCAGTTCAAATTCTGCCGAGGTCGACTATGCCTTTCATCCTTTCAGGTCAATGTAATCGACTTAATCCCTTCCCTCAAATTTGAGCCTTCATCTTCCAGTAGGAAGAATTATTAAGGCATATTATTATTATTATTATTACTATTATTACTGTTATTATTTGAGCCTCACGGAGGTAATATGGCCAATACTTGTGTCATGTAAAAAGCACCATTCAAGCACTTGGACCTCACAGAGGCAACACAAGCAATGCTGGTGGAATGTAACTGGCACCTGTGCCGTTGTCATGTAAAAAGCACCCATTACACTCTCAGAGTGGTTGGCATTAGCAAGGGCATCCAGCCATGGAAACCATGCCAAATCAGACTGGAGTCTGGTGCAGCCACTCAACTTACCAGCCCTGGTCAAACTGTCTAACTCATGCCAGCATGGACAAAAGATGGTAAATGATGATGATGGTTATTACTATTATTTGGGCCTCATGGAGGCAATGTAGCCGATACCTGTGTCATGTAAAAAGCACCATTCAAGCACTGGGCCTCACAGAGGCAATGCAACCAATGCTGGTGACATGTAACTGGCATCTATGCTGTTGTCATGTAAAAAGCACCTGGAAGGCATTAGAAAGGGCATCCAGCTGTAGAAACCATGCCAAATCAGACTGGAGTCTGGTGCAGCCCCTCAGCTTACTCATTTCTACAGTTAAGTGAATTGGAGCAATGTGAAATAAAGTGTCTTGCCGAAGAACACAACACACAATCCAGGAATCAAACTCACTACCTTGTGATAGTGAACCCAATGCTCTAACTACTGAGCCATGCACCTTTATATGTTATATATATATATATATATATAT
>NC_068985.1:51318026-51325029 GCF_001194135.2 Octopus bimaculoides
GAGAGAGAGAGAGAGAGAGAGAGAGAGAGAGGATGTATATGTGTGGTAATTTGTGTCTCTTTATCTTGACATAATGTGATAATTGTAAATGAGGGCCACTGTGATACAAGTATTGTCATTTATTTCCAATATTCTGTGAGAAACATGTCTAGTTATGGGGAAATATTACCTTGCTTTGAAACAGGTGAGTGTTGGTAAGAAGAAGAGCATCTGGCCATAGAAAAAATCTGCCTCAATAAATTCCATTCAACCCATGCGAGCTTGGAAATCCATCCAGGTTGGGCAACTTGCCCAGACCAATGCAACCCTTACAAGTCAGACGACCTGATCAAGTGATCAAGCTGTACACACAAACACACACATGAAATATCTCATCTGCACACTTCATGACTAGAGATGAGAGCAGTAGTTCACTAACTGAACTGGTTGATCCTGGCTACTGACACTTTGTTGCATATTCAGCTGCTCAGGCACTGACTCAGTAGATGAACTGGATGATCCTGGCTATTAACACTTTGTTGGGTGTTCATCAGCTCAGGTAGAGACTCAACAGATTCATCTGCTGATTCATGTTGGGTCCCATAATTTCAATGTATCCTGGCTCATTTTACACTTTTGCTCTTTTACACTTTTACTTGTTTCAGTCATTTGACTGCGGCCATGTTGGAGCACCGCCTTTAGTCGAGCAAATCGACCCCAGGACTTATTCTTTGGAAGCCTAGTACTTATTCTATCGGTCTCTTTTGCTGAACCGCTAAGTTATGGGGACGTAAACACACCAGCATCGGTTGTCAAGCGATGTTGGGGGGACAAACACAGACACACATACATATACATATATATATACATATATACGACGAGCTTCTTTCAGTTTCCGTCTACTAAATCCACTCACAAGGCTTTGGTCGGCCCAAGGCTATAGTAGAAGACACTTACCCAAGGTGCCACGCAGTGGGACTGAACCCAGAACCATGTGGTTGGTAAGCAAGCTACTTACCACACAGCCACTCCCGCGCCATATAGTTATATACTACTTAGCCCATAGCTAGAACCCTAACAAATGCTCGCTACTACTCCAGGTCAGAGTAGACCTAGGATCACTAATGGCTAAGAAGTGAGTCCACACTTCTCCAAACACTGGAAGTCCTGAACCAGGGCCTCATCACCAGAAACAGTTCAAAGTCATACTTAAGACATTAAAAGTGAACATTAAAATGATGGTGATGATGATGATGCTTGGTGGGGGTATCTGAAAGGTGAGAGATGAATGAAGAAGGCATGCAAGCGATTAGCTAAACTCATAGGAAGTTAAGTTTTTGTTTGCTTGAATGTACAAAAGAAACGGATGTCTGATTGTGATCGGGAAATTTAATTGGTTTAATTTTACTGTCCTCTGACACATTATATATTGCTGCCATGTTAAGAGAAGGGATTGGCACCAAACACTGTCTTATACTTGGACTAAATATAACTGAGGCAATACAAGCAGGCCGTACACGCAAGCTGTACACACATCTACACACATATACACACGTGCAATACACAAGGACACATAGGCCTATGCACATAAACACATAAAGAGTAATCAAATATAAGCAGTCATGTACAGGCAAACACAACCATTACAGGAGTGCATGTATACGTAAATATGGCACTTAGATAAACATATAGCTACTCACGCATACACACACACACACACACACACACACACACACACACACACACACACACACAGAGTCTCTGGAGCTCAAACAAAAGAAGACCTGTCACCCTGTTAGTGACCAGCTTTCTGTAAAAAATTTAGTCTCACTCACTCACCTAATTGTTCATTCATTCATGCAGGTGTGCATGAATGAATGAGAGAGGAACTATGCAGGTATGCATGGATACATATATACATAATACATACATGTCTGAGCTGAAATTACAAGAGAGAGAGAGAAAGAGAGAGAGAAGATGTATGATTGACTCACCAACAGATTGTTTTCAGTGAAGAATTTAAGACCGACCAGGAAGTTGTGAGAAGGAAACTGTTCTGTTAATAGCCACTCAGAGAACAAGGTTACAAGGTTAGAAGAAATGAATATGACTTGCTCATATATTTTCTACAAGCTGTAATAACCTCTATGTAGTTGTTCAGTCTGCTAGAAGTAGCAACTGAATCAACCTCGAAGTACAGTCTACTGCTTTAAAACAGTATTATAACACTTTCAGTGCTGGAATCAGATATTTACCAAATATTTCACTACCTTCAACTGTGAAAAGCAGTTTTATGTACCAATCTATCTTTTGCAGAAGAATATTATGATTGAAATTATTTGCTGTGGAGGGAAAAGGACCGAAATATCTGGCACCTAGATGTACTCAAGAGGACCCATCCTCCATAGCACAAGTGCTAAGGTTGCATCCCCTGGTGAAGAGGATTGGCCAGTAAGAGTCTTGTACTGTTGCCATGTAAAAATCACTCATATCAGTGCCATGTAATAAGAACTCGTGCCAGTGCCACATAGGAGTGCTCGTGCCAGTGGGGTGTTAAAAGCACCTAGCACACACTGTAAAATGGTTGGTATTAAGAAGGGCATCCAGCTGCAGAAACCAAGCCAAATCGGACTGGAACCTGGAGTAGCTTCCCAACTTGCTAGCTGTGGGAAAACTGTCTAACTCATGCCAGCATGGAAAGATGATGATGATAATATAGGTGCAGGCATCTACACCAATATCAAAAGTATTAATGGCACTAAAGGGTAGAGGCTATGGTAAGGAGTTTTTTTCTCAGCCACATGCTTCCAGGTTCAGCCCCACTGTGTGGCACCTTGCACAATTATATTCTACTGTAGCCCCAAGCTGACCTTCAGCATATAAGTTGCAGAGGTATTTTGGGGAGGAATTCTTGGGAAAAAAAAAGTGTGCCTTATATGAGAGAAAGTACAAAAATTTTATTATTATATTATGTATTATACACTTTATTTCTCTTCTTGTCACCTACTAATAGATGTAATACAACTTACCATAATGCAGAATCAATGAGAGTCCTAAACTTGTTTCCCTTTCTTCCAAAGAAGATCCCCAACAATTTTTGTTTTTTTACTTATTTTTGCTAGAATTAGGGTAGTGTAACTAAGTTCTCATCCTAAGAAAACTTTATCATACTTAAATAAACCAATTTTCTATAAAATATTATGCAATAAATCATTAACAAATAAACACTAGAAAAGATGAAATATTTCTAGAATGTAAATAAAAAACAGAATTTAACACTTTTGTTGCAGTTAACAGTTAGCTTGAGGTGCATTCAGAAGACTGTGACTTGGACAAGTGCAGGAAAATGCACCGACAAAAGTGGCAGTTGTTCAAAATAAAACAGTGCAGATTGTGATAGTCAATAAAATTCAAAAATGTATTCTTTGTGTGTGGCCTGGTAGCAAATAGTGCAGTACTAGTCTGTGGCCTGATACTGGTCTATGGCCCAACACTGGTCTGTGACCTGACGCTGGTAAGTGGCTCGATACTGGTTTGCAGCCTGATACTATTCTATGGTTCAATACTGATCTGCATCCCAGTGGTTGGTTACCTTGGCCCTAGACTGGTAAAATCTCACACACCGACAAACTATTGGATCACAGAGAGTTGTTTCTTCTCTCTGACTTTTCTGTCACTATAAATCTTTTCTGAACTAGTAATAAGCTTTGTACCACATCAACCCAAGAAGTGATACACAACTAGTAAGCTGTGTACCACTACCCATCTCACCCTCCTAACTAAATCTCATCTCCAGACTTTCACTAGACACTTTATCCAGTTATTCCTCTCAACACTGTAACTTCTCTTTTCTGAAATTTCATGAGTTCAAAATAAACAGGGATGGATTTCCAATAAACTAATAATTAATGACAAAGTTGATGATCATCAACTACACCAATATCAAAAGTATTAATGGCATTAAACACAATAAACGTTGTCCTCCATTAACCCTTCTAATACCAACTTGCCTGAGACCAACCTTGGGTCTATGATAGAGACCTCTTGTATTAAAGTGATTTAAATTAAAACTTTTCTCCCCATCAATATTTCATGTTAATTTGCCAAATTATTCATTAATTTCAAAATTAATTGAAACAAAGACAGTGTATTTCAAAAAGAAATATCATAAAAGGGTTAAAGTTATCTAAGGTAAAACCTTCCACCAGAATTTCACATTGATTAATGTTCCAAATATTAGCTTCATAATGACAAAGTTAGTTTACCAAATTCTTCATTAATTTCAAAATTAATTGAAACAAAAGCAGTATATTTCAAACAGAATTATGGTAGCAAAACAGATGAAATGATTTACATTGCATGCTAAAGTGTAAATAGCCAGGTAGATCACATGCTAAAATGGCATTGTATTTCAACAAATATATGGTGGGGGGAAAAAAAATTAACTGACTAATGAGCAACAAAATCTTATGACCTAAGCCTTGAAATAACTGTAAATCAATCCCAACCATTAAACTCCATTCTCACAGTGCAACACTAGCTTTGGCAACAATGTTCCACTTCACTCTGTAAGATGTGCAAATGTAATGAACAACTAGGAAAGTTTGCATCAAAGGAAAAAAAAAAACAAGAAAACTAGAAAGGAAGGAAGGAAGCGGGAAGAAAGGTAAATAAAAGATAAGAAAATATATAAATATATAAAGTGTCAGTACAAAACAGTTCAAATGTCGTCATTCTGTTTGCTGGTGTGTGAATCTGCTTACATCTGTTACTTGCAATTCCACCAGGTGATGATGAAAATAATGGTTTCAAATTTTGGCACAAGGCCAGCAAATTTAGCAGGAGGAGGAAGTGAATTACACAACCATCCCATCACTTTCCCCAGTATTCAACTGGTACTTATTTTTATCACCTCTGAAATGATGCAAGACAAAGTTGATCTTCCTGGATTTGAAGCCAGAAGGAATGCCACCAAGCATTTAGTCTAGCACACTAACAATTGAGCTAGCCTGCCACCTGTTTAATTATGATTCTTTCTAATTTGGGGGAAGTGGAATAGGCAATTGCATCAATCCCAGGGCTAAACCCTGAAATGACGCAAGGCAAAGTTGAACTTAGTGAAATTTGAACCCAGAAGAAATGCTGCTAACAATTTTGTCAGGAATGGTAACAATTTTGCAAGTGCGTCACCTTTATAATAATAATTGCTTCGAATTTGGGGGAGGGAGGTCGTTAATTGTGTCAACCCCAGTGCTAAACTGATACTTATTTTCATCAACCCCTATCCACCAACTGAATGAAAAGTGAAGTTGACCATGGTAGAATCTGAACTCAAAATGTTAAAAAATGACAGCAGATATGCCACCAAGCATTTTCTCCTGATGTTCTAACCATTGTACCAGCTTGCCACTTTTATAATAATAATAACAATAATGGTTTCAAATTTTGGCACAAGGCCACCAATTTTGGGGAACAGGGTAAGTCAATTACATCAACTAAAGGGCTCAACTGGGACTTATTTTATCTACCCCTGAAAAGATGAAAGGCAAAATTGACTTCAGCAGGATTTGAACTCAGAATGCAAAGAATTCAAAGAAATGCTACAAAGTATTTTGTCAGATGTGCAAACAGTTTTAATAAACAAACACCTTTAAATGTCTTCTATGATAATTTGATACTTTTCCATCTGGGCAACGTTTGCTATTAATGACAACACAATTATTCTGTTCTCAGTCATTCTGTAATGTGATTGCTATATTAATTCTCTAATTCTGTGATTTGGTTCCAGATGCTTTGTAGTTCTTCTGCACGCTATGTAATTCTGTGATGCAATGCTATATTAATTCTGTAATGTTGTGATTTGGTTCCAGAATATTATATTTTGACTCAGGGGAATAAGCTTTAAAGACATTGTTCTTATTTGATTATTTGTATTTTTTCAATTTATTTTCCTATCCACCCATAATCTTGAGCTTCTATTCAGATAGCTTCTATTGTTCTTCTTCATTTAACCCCTAAACATGCGCACATGTGTGTGTGTATAATTACACACACACACATGCATACAGAAACATTGACATTCATTCACAAACACACATCTACTCAGAGTGTCACAAGGACAACATGGAAAATGTGTGTGCTTATGTACGTTCCACTCTCACCATACATACATACATACACAAACAGACACACATCTCTCTCTCCATACACACATCTCTCTCTCCATACACACACACACACAGATTCACATTTTTGCCATGTGTCAGAAAAATAGGGGTATTAATACACACATGTGTGTGTATAGTAATGTTTCTCTCTTCCTCTCTCTCTCTCTCTCTACACACACACACACATACTTATAACAGTGTCTTTCTGTCCACAGCTCTCTTCTATTTGTGCATGCATGTGTGTGTGTGTGTGTGTGTGTGTGTGTGTGTGTGTGTGTGTGTCTGATATTTTTTATGTATATAGATAGATGATAGAAAGAGACAAAGAGCAAGAAAGGAAGAACATCAGGATATCATTACACACACACACATATACACACACACATATGCATACACACACATGCACACACACACACACAAACAGGCAAGTAGTAATATCACATACATCAAGATAAATCTATTTTTATGTATTTATTTCACCACCCTCACACAACAAACACACGCTCATTTCACAAGCAGATGGGTGTGTGTGTGTGTATATGTGTGTGTGTGTGTGTGTGCGTGTGTGCTGAAGCATCAAACATGTATTTTTTGCATGTATTTGGAATATTTTTTGCATGTATTTGGAATATTGCTGTTGTGTCGTTCACACCAACCACAAGGTTAGCTGTGACGTTAGTGAAATAGCAGGCTATAAACAGGGATTGAACCCACATCGCAGGTTCTAGTTTTACTCAGTGACAGAGAGAGAGAGACTGGCTACATTGACCACCACAAGAAAGAACTTTTGTTACACTCACGCATGTACACACGCACACACCCACCCTCTCCCCTCTCTCACTCCCTCTCCCCTCTCT
>NC_068985.1:51325039-51327596 GCF_001194135.2 Octopus bimaculoides
TCCCTCTCCCCTCTCTCACTCCCACTCTCCTCTCTCACTCCCTCTCCCCTCTCTCACTCCCTCTCCCTATGCAGAAACTAAGCTATTGACTGAAATAGCTGACTTATCTGTCATCTCTTACTTGCTTCAATCACTGAACAGCAGCCAAGTTGAGACGTCACTCTGAAGGATTTAGTCTACCTTGAAGGGCTTAGTCAAACAAAGTGGCACTGGTACTTAGTTTTTTTTTTTAGGTCTGGTACTTATTCTATTGCTTTCATTTGCTGAACTGCTAAGTTATGGGGGATGTAAACAAACCAACACCAAGCAGTGGTGGAATATACACCATCACAGATGCACACACACACAGCTGATAGGCTTCCACACAGTTTCTGTCAACCAAATTCACTCACCAGGAATTTTTTGGCCTAAGGCGATATAGAAGACTCTTGCCCAAGATGCCATGCAGTGGAACTGAACTTGAAACCATGTGGTTGCAAAGAGAGCTTCTAAACCACACAGCCATGCCTCTTAATTGTTACTTCAGTGTTACTCAACAGGTTCCTGTGTCTTGCTCTAACTGGAAGCTCTTTGTTTTTCTTGGCTGTCTCCATAATTTCTGTAATTAAATTTGAAGCTAATCTCTTATCCCTCCACCCCCACCTTTATTAATTTGAACTTTAGTTTTACTCACAATATCATTAAACTACTTACAATTATTATGCTTAGAAAGACTCCTTACTTAGCTATAAAGGTTTGTATATTTGATTTTTAGTGTGGTGGTTTGTCATATATTCTTCTTTGGCTGTTCACTAGTTAGGAAGGTTGTAGTGACTATGCTCAAGTTTGAGTTTCCAAGTATTTTATAAACCTGAATCGTTATATTTACAAAGGAACATTCAATAAATTAATGGATCGATGTTCAAGGAATATAATGGCTTGGAATCTAAAGGGGGAAATACAAATATATGTAGGGCAGTAAGTGATAATGGGGAATCCTGTACAAATGGATCCAGAACATGCATACTATGCATTGCAGGGAACTACAGTATCATGTAAAAAAAAATTTTTTAATGCTTATTCAATACCAGAAGTGATATTATCCTAAGGCAGGCATCAAAATCAATTCGTGTTGAGAAATTGGTCAGAGTTACTGACAGGAATAAAATCCTAAGACAAGAGTGGACAGCAGTTAGTAAACAACAACCAACTACACTGAAGATCATAGCCAACTACCAAAACTTGTTGAATAGTGGAGACAAACAGAACAAGAGATTAAACAACAAGAATAATACTAAGGTAATGGAATGTAACCACTTAAAATATTTGACTTGAATCACCTGAAAGACGCAAGATCATGAAACTCAATGAGTGACCAAATCTTTAAGGTGCATGTGTGTACATGTATGGGAGTGTACATATGACCGGATAAATAGATAGGTAGATAGGTAAACAGAGACAGATAGATAGATAGATAGATAGATAGATAGATAGATAGATAGACAGATAGGTAGATAGATAGACAGGTAGACTGATTGATAAATGGATAGATGGATGGGTGTGTCTTATTTCACTCATAAAACTAAATTATATGGAGCTGAGTCAAACTTATTGAAAATATATGTAGCTCCTATCAAATATGTTGAGAGCCATTTTCTTCTGCTTGTACTCTCACTCATGTGTTTATATATATACATATATACACACACATATATATGAGCACATTCATACACACAAACACATTCATAATAATATAACTTTCCACACCAGAGCTTCCCAAAGTACAGATGTAATGACCGAAGATGCTCCTAAAAACTCCTCTCTCTCTTACTAATAGTATTTGCATCATTCGAATTTAAATTCCACCGAGGCTGACTTTGCCTTTCATCCTTTCGGGGTTGATAAATTAAGTACCAGTTGAGTACTGGGGTTGATGTAATCGACTTACACTCTCCTTTGAAATTGCTGGCCTTGTGCCAAAATTTCCATAAACCAATATTCTTTTCTACTCTAGGCACAATGCCCCAAATTTTTGGAGAGGGGGCCAGTTGATTAGATTGACCTCAGTATACAACTGGTACTTAATTTATCGACCCCGAAAGGATAAAAACGCAAAATCGACCTCGGTGGAATTTGAATTTGGAACATAAAGACAAACAAAATACTGCTAAGCATTTTGCCTGGCGTGCTAATGTTTCTGCCAGCTCGTTGCCTTTCCTTGAACCAATATTATTTGCATCATTAAGGAATTCTTTCCATTTCTCCAAACCTATCATATACCTTGACAAAATTATATTTGTTGTATGTTGTTTTTTTTTCATATTTACACAAAAGATTAGATTTATTTACTATTCTTACTTCAATATGATTTTCTTGAGTTCAGTTTTGTTAGCTTTGAAATTGTCAGCATACCAACAGATGGAATGTTTGTTTAGGCTGCAATAATATTCCAGTGAAGTTGCTACAACAGAATCAATGAACTTTGGACAGAACCCTATAAGACTGGACAACCAAATAAACAAAACAGAAGGTAAGGAGGGAAAACATAAAAACATTAGAAAAGAAATATGGTCCCCCC
>NC_068985.1:51328404-51329368 GCF_001194135.2 Octopus bimaculoides
ATATATATATACACACAATGAAAATCTTTCAGTTTCCGTCTACCAAATCGACTCACAACCCTTTGGTTGGCCCAAGGTTATAGTAGAAGACACTTGTCCAAGGAGACACGCAGTGGGACTGAATCCAGAACCATGTGGTTGTTAAGCAAGCTTCTTACCACACAGCCCCGCCTGTGCCTATCTATCTATCTATCTATCTATATATATATATATATATATATATATAGCAATAAGAAAATGGAGGGGATTAATAGGTGGTATTCATCAACCAGTAGACATTATATTATGTTAATGTACTTGTGTATTTACTAAAAGGACAATTATAACAATATACAAACACATATGACATATTATGACTTATATCAGTAATTATAAAAATATAAGATATAGTAATAGAAATATTTTAATAATTACTGATATAAGACATAATAAGTCATATGTGTTTGTATATTGTTATAATTGTCCTTTTAGTAAATAAACAACTAATTTGACATAATATGTCTATAAGTTGATGAATACCACATATTAATCCATTCCATTTTCTTATTACTATATAAATTAATGGTAAAATAACTTTTTACCCCCACCCATTTATTGCACTTGGTAATGTAATTGCCATGCAATGAAAAATCACTAGTGTACTAATAAATGGGTATTTTACCAGCAGTATATTGGATAGATATTATCCCATAGTGGTTTGGATTCACAACCCCTAACTTTCTTGGATTTATATATATATATATATATATATATATATATGGGAGAATATACAAATAATAACAACAAACGAGGACAGTTGGTGTAAATAACAAAAGTATATATTAGTATGACGCTCGGGAATACGGAAAGTCTTTGACATTTCGAGCTACGCTCTTCAACAGAAAGAATACGGAGACAAGGAGAAAAACACGGAGAAAAAAAAATTGAGAAAAAAAATTGAATAGTGTTCAGTCAACGGTCAATC
>NC_068985.1:51329494-51333565 GCF_001194135.2 Octopus bimaculoides
TAAAAAATGAAAAAAATAATATATAAAAAAATAATATATAAAAAATAAATATACCAATACATTATAGTGTCTTTGAGCTTTTAAAGTTCAATGGTAATCCATGTAGATAATGGTTGGAAAAATAAGGATGCATGAAAATTGAGAGATGTTAGGTTAAAAAAAAAGAGAAAAGGGGCTAAAAGTTTGTGTTAAGCAGGAAGTGTGGTGTCAAAACAGGAAGTGTGTAAGAGGAGACAAATCAATTTTCATGCATCCTTATTTTTCCAACCATTATCTACATGGATTACCATTGAACTTTAAAAGCTCGAAGACAATATAATGTATTGGTATATTTATTTTTTATATATTATTTTTTTATATATTATTTTTTTCATTTTTTACTTCTTTGTAAAAAACATTTTCATTCTCCCTCTTCTTGAAAATTTGCCATGCAATGAAAGCCGGTTAGAAATCTTTATTAAAATATGCTTCCAGTTTAGCATTCTGCCTTATCATTATTTTTCATTTTCATATATATATTTATAGAGCAATCCTTCACCATATTATGGTTTATTATTTAAGCTTACGTCAATATATAAATTATAAAAATAATTTTAAAAATATACAGTACTGTTTCTACTTTGCAGATTTTCACCTATTGCAGGGGTCTTTAAATACCTCTTTCAGTTCTCCTTTAAATAGTCATGAAATGAGGTGCCATATTTTTGTAGTGATAATTGGTATATTTTAAGTTCTAGGTAACCCATTACCAGGTTTGCAATCACTGGGGCAGCTCGGGTTCCCATTGCAGTTCCACATTTTTGTCGATAGTAGACTGTATCGAACATGATATAGTTGTTCAGTAGGATGAATTTCAGTGCTGTGATTATGAATCTGTCCTGGGATCTCTTCTGGGTATTTTCCTAGCCAGAAGGTGATTGCTTCTATGCCATAATTGTGTGGGATATTGGTGTACACATCAAATGATACTAACAGGGTTCCTTCATTTATTGTCTTTGGGAGGTGGATAAGCATGTCTAAGTCATCCCTGATGAAGCTTTTCACATATTTTAGAAACGATTTGAGTAAGATATTGAGGAAATTGCTCAAACGGTGAGTTTCACAAGCAGGGCCATATCTTTATTATTGTCACTCTGCCTTCTGCGCATGCATGCTTATTGTTGGTACTATTTTGGTCACACAATTGAAGTTTGAGCTTTAACGTGACATTTTTCTTTCTGGCTTTTTGCACCAAAGAAGAACAAAGAGCAGGGATCCAATTTCTCTGGAAAAGGGTGTATAATCAACAATGCAAGATACGATGCGTATATATTTGTGAATATTTGTATGTACTCGCATTTTGCTTTTCTATGGGTGTATATAAATATTTTCATTTATTTCGCTCAGTATGTTTTGCTGATGAAGGAAAATTTATCAAACTAATCCAGAAATTGATCAATCCAAAACTATCTGAATTATTTTATGAAATTTTAGTCAGTCTACTTTCCTGCTTTCAACCTGTATATATATGTGGAGTGAATATCAGCAATGGTTGGACGTATTGGGTGTCTACTTTCAGTATATGAGCCCGGTAGCTTCTGTGCCCTTTATTATAATTGTACCTTATACAATTCTCTCTCTATATATATGTATGTGTGGATATGTGTATATATATATATATATGTGTGTGTGTGTGTGTGTGTGTGTGTGTGTGTATATGTGTGTGTGTGTATATATGTGTGTGTGTGTGTGTGTGTGTGTGTGTGTGTGTGTGTGTGTGTGTATAGATATATATCAATTGGGCATGGATACAATTGTAGGTGAAATTGAGTTTTATATTGTTCAGAATTGTATTATGTTCTAATAAATTGATGTCTATATGTCAATTTCTCCGTTTTCTCTCTCTCTCTCTCTCTCTCTCACACACACACACACACATATATATAAACATGGAAAAGTTCATGTTGAAGACGATATGTGTATGTATATACACATATTCTTCATGAATATATAAGCTCTTTGACATACTCGTATACTGAGCACTCACCTTTTCTCTACACACTTAATCCACCCTCACTCACTCACACACACACACACGCAAATACTTTCCTATATAGGCACACACAGATGTATCATTGTGCACATGCATACATTCTCACGGTACGCATGTGCAAGTGTGCCCATATGTATTGCCATGTGTGATATAACGACTTTATTTTCTCTGTGCTTTGTATTTTTACTTGCAACCCATGGTGGAATGTTATCTTTTTAACGCATCAGAACCCATACCCATCTGTCATACACATGCACATCAGAACCCATCTGTCACAAACATCTTGCCTAATGAAAAAAAAAACAAAAAAGAATAAATAAAGCTTAAAAATCTCAAGAGAGTAATTTTTACGAGATACTACTTATATTGTGCACGCGAGTATATAAATTACATACACACACACACACACACACACATATATATATATTTATATATACATATACAGAGACATAGATAGATAGATAGATAGATAGGTAGATAGATAGATAGATAGATAGATAGATAGATAGATAGATAGATAGATAGATAGATAGATAGATAGATAGATAGATAGATAGATATGAAAGGTGTAGTGAGCGAGAGAAAGAAAGTTGCAAAGAGATGTACATACTCAAACTTTCACACATTCACTCACACTGCTTGTCACTGTTCCTCTGTGTACGCAGACACACAAACATATAAACCTAACCTTGAAACCAGATCTGGTTCCATGAAAGGTGATCCTCGGAAAAAAAAAAAAAAAATGAAAATGAACAAAAAAATCGACAGTGACGATGAAAAGAAATAATAATAAATTAGCATCAGAGAGGGAGCTGTTGCCTTGTTAACAGTCTTGTTAAGAACAACGCGGTTTCTAAGGAAGATGTAAGGAAGTTGAAAGAATGATCCAAAGGACCTTTGGCCATTTGATATGGCTCGCTCTTCTGGTATAATCCCAGAGTCAAAGCATCAGTAATAATAATCCTTTCTACTATAGACGCAAGGCCCGAAATTTTGTGGGAGGAGACTTGTCGATTACATCGATCCCAGTGTTTCACTGGTACTTAATTTATCGATCACCGAGAGGATGAAAGGCAAAGTCGACCTCGGTGGAATTTGAACTCAGGACATAAGAACGGACGAAATGCTTCTAAGCGTTTCGTCCGACGTGCTCGTCGCCTAGTGATAACAATATGAAGAACAACAATAATAGACAACAAGAAGAAGAGGTGTTGGATAAAAACCTTTTTTAAATTTCAGTCTTATGTTTGATCAGTCAAACACTATACCGCCTCTCTCTCTCTCGCTCTCTCTCTGCACTCACGCGAGTGTGTGATGTAGACATAGTAAAACAACAATGCTGTGAAAGATGTCGTTGCCTTTTGTCATTCGAAACCGTCGTCACCCGAATCTCTCCACCACCGACAACATCAACCCCATAGCAAACTATAAAAGGTACGATAAAGTATCTCGTTACACTGCATTATAGATACACCTTGATGGAAATAATACCCCTGTGTGATAAGGTGTCTATATATAAATATGTATGTACGTACGTAAGAGTCTTCTCGCCAAAGCAGTAGCTGGTTTTAATCTTTTCACCGAAATACATCAATGAAATACAAAGAAACGGGGTAAAAAAAAAAGGATAAAATATAGAAGTGAAAGAAGAAAGAAAAAAAAGAGAAGTAAGGTAAAAAAGGTAAATTTTCAGATTAACACCCGCACGATCTTCACTAGGGTGTTAGGGCTAGGGTTTTAGGGTCAGGGTTAGGGTTTTAGGGTTAGAGTTAGGGTTACGGTTAGGGACGGAATTCACTAACCCTAACCCTAAAACCCCAACCCTAACACCCTAGTGAAAATCGTGCGGGTGTTAATCTGAAAATTTACTGAATTAAAGAGGGGAGTTAAAGCAGCAGAAGATAGAGGAGAGGGACGATGGGTCACATCCCAGAACAAATGATGTGTTCGGCTGCGTCCCGCTGTAATGATTGAGGTGGCGTTGCCGCGGAGAATGGCCAGTGACACTTGCTGCAGAAGTCACTCCCCTCGCGGGACCC
>NC_068985.1:51334462-51350413 GCF_001194135.2 Octopus bimaculoides
GACCCTCGTTGAGAACCACTGGTTTATGTAAATAGATAATCATTGGTATGAAAGCGGGTGTGGAGGCGCAATGGCCCAGTGGTTAGGGCAGCGGACTCGCGGTCAGAGGATCGCGGTTTTGATTCCCAGACCCAGCGTTGTGTGTGTTTATTAGGCGAAAATACCTAAAGCTCCACGAGGCTCTAGTAGGGGGTGGTGGCGAACCCTGTTGCACTCTTTCGCCCCAACTTTTTCTCATTCTTTTTCCTTGAGTAACGTCCAGCTAGGGAGGAACACACCACAGAAACTGGGAAACCGGGCCCATGAGCCTGGCTAGGCTTTGAAAGGGCACATAATAAAATGAAAGTGGGTAGTGTTTCATAGGTTTGCCTAGGTGGAGAGAAGAAACTAATGAGAGAGCGTTTAGTGCTTCGCCGGTACTGGGTAAAAAATTGAAATAAATATAGAAATTAAATAAAATCAACAAAATACTAGTTAGGGTGAATTTCGTTACATTTCTTCCAACTACTTGAAGTATTTCCACAAGCATCAGAGTGTGGTACCACCGGGGCGGCCCTTCAGTTTGCTTCACCCAGGCCCCCACGAAAAATACATTGCCGACCGGGGAGAACACCGTCCCCCCGGGGATCTAGTTCAAAACGGGGGCACCAGTTTTCATTTATGTTTTATGTAGTGTTTTTGGTACTGAAAGACTTTCAAACTTCGTATACTTATCTATTTTGTGTTATAGAACAGAAAAAAATTTTTGTATTCAAATTTATTTCATGTAAAAAATTGTCTTATTTTGATAATTTCAACCAATCACTGACAAGTATTCAGCTGTTTACAGTTACTCCTTTGGCAGTTTAAGCGGTGTAAAGCGTATTTAATCTCCATTACTTCTGACATTTTGCAGAGAGGCCACACACGTGTGTTCGTTTTCCCTATCCGACTTGCTCCTTCCCTCAAAAACCAGGCCTTGTGCCTATAATAGAAAGGTTTATTAGCTACTGCCAATAGGCTTCAGCCATTTTTTGACAAGGAAATAATAATTTTATCACCGCCAGAATCGTTTGAGAATCGTTTGTTTACGTAGTCAGCACTTAATGTATTCGGCTGAATGGACGTCAGTCATTGGTTGAAATTACAGAAATACGACAACTTTAACATGAAATAAATTGCAATATAATAATTTTTCTTAAGAAGACTAAGAGAAAAAGATGTTTTATATGACACATTCTACCAGTGTCCCAAGTTTCAAAGTGTTTCGTTAAGAAAATACTGGTTCCCCCCGGTCTCACCTCCCCCCTCTAGAAAGTATTTAAACTTTCACTTGATTATTTTCAAATTTTCTACATTGGTATAGTTTCGCATATTGACAACGAAAATCGCATTAATTTTTCTCTAGAAATCTATTAATAATAAAGAAGCTGCAAGCATTTAAAGTTATATAATTTTAGCCTGTGATAACATGACAACTCCACTTTATAAATGTATACCCATGTGTAAACAAAACCAAAAAAAAAAAAAAGAGAGAATATTACGGAGCCACGAATGCTTTTTTTTTCTTTGTTTTTAAAGAATTGAATGAGAAATCTTTTTAAAAAGGATTTTATCATCATCATCATCTGGTCGAGGTTGCTCAAACTTTTTTAACTCGCGCACGCCATCCAACTCAGATATTCTGTTGAGGAACTAGTTTTGAAATGAAATGAAATACAAACTTCAAATGAAAAAAAAAATTAATGAAAGGAATCGGACTCACAACACGTGGACTATCAACACATGGGTAAACAACGATAAACTGTTGTTGCTATGACAACAATGCCCACTATGTGAGCAGCAATGAAGGCTCTCCCCTTCCCATTCACTTAGACTACATAATTTTAAATGCTTATAACTTCTTAATTATTGATTTCTAGGAAATGGAAATATGAACGTGATTTTCTTCATCAGCATGCAAAACTACATTCAAATTACATTTCTTGAAAATATTCAGATTTGAAATATTTCGAGTGGTTGGAAGAAATTTGGGTTTATAATCGATAACTAAGTTAATTTGGTGTGCAGTAAATTCATCGCAGTTAATTACATCGTGGCAGATACACCGCTTATAATTTCATTGACTGTTTAATTTTATTGCAAGATAATTGCATCATCACGAGCGAACGTATCGGCAGTAAATTCATCAGGCCTATTATCTACCAAGTAAATACATCGTTAAACATTGTCCTAAGTTTACATCCGTAGAATAATTACGTCACCGTCATCACCATTGTTTTACTCTTCGTTTTTTTCACGCTTGCATATGAGACAAACTAAATTTGTGGATGCAGATTTTCTATAGCTGGATGCTTTTCTTGTCAAGCGGCCTTCACGATGTTTCCAAGCAAGGTAATATTTCCCAGTGAACAGATATTTTTCAAGGAAGACTGGTTTACAACCGTCACGTGATTTCAAAACGTGTACACACACACACACACACACACACATATATGATGAGCTTCTCTCAGCCTTCATCAATCAGACCCCTCACAAGGTTTTGATCATCACAGGACTATAATAGAAGCAGCTTTCCAAGGTGCAATGCAGTGAAACTGACCCCAAGACCACACGGTTAGGAAGCAAGCTTCTTAGCGAATGTGCAGCCATCTGCACATTATTAAAAAAATTTTGTCTACAGAGTAAATATAATGCTAAACTTTATTTGAAGTGTTATATTTTTAAACGCTAAGAAATTGTTTTACGTTGCATTTCATTGATAATGTGAAAGAAATTCAAAGACAAACATTTCATCCTATAACCTGGAAATTATTAGAGATCTTGAAAAAGGAACAATCAACAAATGCAATAATGATTGACGAGAATGTCGCCATTGTAGAAATTTCACACTTCTTTCTGCACAAGAAATAGGACAGAGAGAGTTCAATGCCACGAAAATGAATATCAAAATCGTAAAATATTGGATCGTTCAAGGGTTTTCTTCACAATTTATCATTTTAGAATGTTCCTTTCTGAACGTCTGAATAGCTGCAGCCATTTTCCGTTCAAGGATATATATTTATTTTTAAATCATTCATTATTCAATAGCCATTATTTATAACTGCATTCACCCTAAAAAAATTTTTACAAAAAATTCTATCTTTTCACAGTATCATTTTGAAATTGTAGTTTTAAACGGAACTGATTTATTTCTTTGTTTTCTCAAGTATACATTGAGTAATTGTTTTTTCATTTAATAATTTTATATATGGTTTTTAATGGTGGAACTCGAAGTACCACTTTGGATAGGGAAAGTCGAAGGCTGTCCGTAGGACTCAAGCCCACATCTTTTGTTGAAATTACAGATGTTCTACCCTTATACCAAAGCAACCCTTTGTATTTTTTATGATGTAAACATAATTCTTGCTGGGTTCTGTTCCACCATGCGACACCTTAGGCATATGTCTTCTACTATACCCTGAACTGATCGATGTCTTGCGACTGGGTTTCAAAAGCAGAAATTGAAAGAAGCCAGTCACATATATGTATGTATATGTTTGGTGTATATGCATCTTTGTATTGTTGTTTGTTCCCCACCACAACCTGACAACCAGTGTAAGTTTGTTTACGTCCCCATAACTTATCGGTTCAGAAAAAGAAGCCTACAGAATAAGTATCAGGCTTTTAAAAAAATAAGTACTGGGGTCGATTTGTTAGACTTAAATCCTTCAAGGTAGTGCTCCAACTTGGCCGCAGTCCAATGACTGCAACAAGTAAAAGATAAGATATGAAAAAATAGCATTCACAGAAAGGAAGGTGGCGGGGAACTAAAAGAAACTTTGTGCCCCTGTTCCCACTAATAAATTTTCTGTCAAGGAGCGGAGACGGTGTCCTAGGAGCAGGTAACAACTTGATGGCTTGTGGGACTCCCAACTCCAACTTAACCACGAATCTTTAATCAAGTCTGTCACTATCTTTGTAATCATTACTATCACCATGACAACCACAGTCCACCCTAACTCCTACTGCCTGGGGAACGAAATTTACTTAGTAGGTGCAAACCCAGAGTGGAGGCGCAATGGCCCAGTGGTTAGGGCAGCAGACTCGCAGTTTTGATTCCCAGACCGGGCATTGTGAGTGTTTATTGAGCGAAAACACCTAAAAGCTCCACAAGACTCCAGCAGGGGATGGTGGCGAACCCTGCTGTACTTTTTCACCACAACTTTCTCTCACTCTTAATTCCTGTTTCTGTTGTGCCTGTAATTCAAAGGGTCAGCCTTGTCACACTGTGTCACACTGAATATCCCGAGAACTACGTTAAGTGTACACGTGTCTGTGGAGTACTCAGCCACTTGCATGTTAATTTCACGAGCAGGCTGTTCCGTTGATCGGATCAACTGGAACCCTCGTCGTCGTAAGCGACGGAGTGCCAACAACAACAACAAGAAGCAAAGCCAGGTCATATGTGGAATGTCCTCGATTGCAAAGTCTACTCGATAATAGTTGTTCTGGTTGATACTCAACAACTCAGTCCCCACCACCACAATCACCATCACTGCCATTATTACAACGAAAACGACCATCATCATCACCATCGCTCTCAAGCCTACATATATCGCAGTCGTGGGTAAGCTGAGGTCCACGAGACTTTCTCAATGGCACTGGCACGCTTAACGAAAAACTATCTTGAATATTTTTTGTAGTGTGACCCGCTTGATGATGAGTCATGTCTCATGTTGCCCGTTTCTCGAAAAAAGTTTGCCCATGTTTGATATATCATATAGAGTAGTGTTTCTCATAAGAAATGGCATTACCATCCTTCTTTGGGTCGGTGGGAGGTCTTGTGGGAATAGAAAAGTGGTTGACCAAATTGTCATGTTTATACGATGTTTAAACTTGTTAAACTTGTCCAACACAAACAATGGCAAAGAAAGAATAATTATAAGGGTGCAGACTCCATTTTGTGTTTATAGAAATAAGAAAGTGGGTGTAGAGAGGCGCAAAGTATTTCACAAATATTTTTTGTGTGTTGTTGTTGGTGGTGGTATTTGTCAGAGTGAGAACCACTGTTGATAGACAAAGTAAAACAATAAGATTCAAGCAGAGAGTGGAGAGATATGTAATTAACTTTCATTGTCATTCGAACCCAACCTCCTCCCATCGCCAACATCATTGCACTGAATAAGGTAGGATGAGATATCCTGTTACATTGTACACATATCTTGATAGAAATAATACCCCTGGGGGTAGGGACAGAATATGTGTCTATATAAGTTGCTGTCAGGACAGATGCTGTCAGCTGTGTTGATAAAAGGGATGTCAAGGCTGTGCTTAAGCAAGCTGGTAGTAATGATGACAGAGGCATTGGTGGTAGTTTGGGTGTTGCTGGTGGTGGTGCAAATATGGTCTCAGTAATAGTAGAAGTGGCAATGGTGGTAGTAGTCTTGGTAATGCTGGTAGTGGTACTATATTATAGATTTAGTAATGGTAGTGATGGTAGTAATGACAATATGATGTAATGAATATAGTGGCGCTGGTGGAGTATTTTATTAGCCCTTGGTCAGCCACAATCGGGCAGATTTACGATCAACGGTATTCCAGCCATGCCCATATTGACTTTTCAAGGATTACACTATATTAGCCAATGTGACTATTTTCTTTATTGAAAATGACTGGGTATGTGATTTAAGGGAGATTTGGTTGCTATTTCATGTAGGCCAAGCAACAATTCCTTTGATTGTTCTGTGGTAGTGGTAGTGATAATATTTAATAAATGCTTCTGGTCAAAGAATAACGGTCAGCAACAATAACTACTGCACACCTTCCCAAACTGGTGAAGTAAATGTTGTTGTTTGAGGATGGACCTTTGTGATTTGATTCTTTTTTTTAAGGAAATGATATGATTGGATGCAGCTGCTTGGATGCTGGTGATTTGGGATGGTTTAATGGACATAGAACATGTTTTAGCAGCAGTACTTTATGGCACTAGGTGGAGGTGAGTGGTTAGGGTGTTGGACTCACGATAGCAAGATTGTGGTTTCAGTCTCTGGACTGGGCGACCTGTTGTGTTCTTGAGCAAAAGACTTCATTTCATGTTGCTCCAGTTCACTAAACTGGCAAAAATGAGTAAACCTGCGACGGACCGGCGTCCCATTCAGGTGGGAAATTTATACGCCATGGAAACTGGTCCTATGAGTTTATGACTTAGGAAGGAACATTACTTTTTTTTACTACCTTATGGGACTGGAAGCAAATATACACACACACATGCACGTGCAGAAATATAGAAATACAGGCATGCGTGAGAAAAGGAAAGAGAGCGACAAACAGACAGGAAGAGACAGACTTTACAGTTTATTAATTGCACATCATCTTCATCATTATTTAACGTCCATTGTCCATACTGGCTTGGGTCAAATGACAAAAACATTTTCCCACTCATCATACACATCATCATCTTTTAATGTCCGCTTTCCATGCTAGCATGGGTTGGACGATTTGACTGAGGACTGGTGAACCAGATGGCTACAGCAGGCTCCAATCTGATTTGGCAGAGTTTCTACAGCTGGATGCCCTTCCTAACGCCAACCACTCCGAGAGTGTAGTGGGTGCTTTTACGTACCACCAGCACGAAGGCCAGTCAGGCTGTACTGGCAACGGCCACGCTCAAAATGGTGTATTTTACATGCCACCTGCACAGGAGCCAGTCCAGCGGCACTGGCAATGATTTCGCTTTCGCTTGCTCCAACAGGTCTTTGCAAGCCGAGTTTTGTGTCCAATGAAGGAGACAAAAATATACTTGTATACACAGAGAGAGGTGGTGGGGGAAGAACAAAAGAAACATTAAAAAGTCTGATGTCAAGTAAGTCAACAGCGAATTAATGATACCAAATAGATGGTGTTAAAATGGCTTTGTCAAGACGTCCTATATCCAAAAAGTAGACAGGGAGGAATTTCAATAATGTTCAGAATCTGAGTAAAATTTATATTATTTTAATAGATTTACTCTGTAGCAAAGTTACATTCTGGCTAGCAGTGAAGACAAACCTATAACATATCACTAGTAATAAGTAGATTAATAACAGATTAGTACAGTTACAGTGTAAACTAGTGATAGCAAACCTATTATGAACCACAGATAATAGATTAATAATTGGTTAGTACAATCTAGCCCAGCAGTAATGACGGACCCAACATGTCAGCATTAGCATGTCACTAGCATGTTTTCAGATACCGTGCAATGGATTTGAAAGAAGAAAAAAAAAAAAAGAAAGACTGCTACTGATATTGGCTTCAAATTTTGGCACAAGACCAGTAAATTCAAGAGAGGGCTAACTCAATTTCATTAACCCCAGTACTGAAATGATGTAAGGCAGAGTCAACCTTGGTTGGAGTTTGAAATCAGAACATAAAGATGAACGAAATGCTGCTAATTATTTTGCCCAGCATGCCAATGACTTTGTCAGCCTAAATTTGTCTCTAATATTATGATATAAAAAAGGGAGTAAGCTGACAGAATCATTAGTACACCATCTTTATCTTTTGAGTTCAAATTCTGCAGGGGTCAACTTTGTCTTTCATCCTTTCAGGGTTGATAAAATAAGTACCAGTAAGGCACTGGACTCCATTTAATTGACTTAACCCCATCCCCAAAATTGCTGGCCTTGTGCCAAAATTTAAAACCAGAACTTAAGGCAGCAAGCTGGCAGAATCATTAGCACACCAGGCAAAATGATTAGTGGTGTTTGGTCTGTCTTTACATTCTGAGTTCAAGTTCCACCAAGGTCGACTTTGCCTTTCATCCTTTTGAGGTCTGTAAAATAAGTACCAGCTGAGCACTAGGGTCATCATAATCGACTTGCCCCTTCCCCGAAATTGCTGGCCTTGTGCCAAAATTTGAAACCAATATTATGGTATAAAAAACTAAGTAGATTTGAAAAAGAATTTTGTTTAAAAGATTAGTGTTTAAACACATCAGTGTTTAAAAAGATGTGATTTTTAATTGTGTCTAATGAAGCAGCTTTTTATATTAGAACCTATAAATTAAAGGTCACTTATAAATTAATGAATTAGCAACTCATTGTTGGCCATTTGTGCAGGCTTAGTTATACAAGTGCTTCATTTTAGCTTTTTTTAAAGCTATTTATGGCATTGACTGCTTGAAGCAAAAAAAATCTCAAAAAGACAGTGTTACTGTTGATTTGATAAAATTAATAGTGTTCTTTGTATACTGCGTAAGAAGTAAGTTGGGAGTGGAATTTGGAATGTAAAATGGCATTTGACTCAAAGCACCAGCTGCCTCTAGAAAATTATATGATCATGAGAGCTACAGTGGAAACATTCCAAATCTCAGAATTCCTTTAACCCTTTTGACAACAACAATCTGAGACCACTCCTGATTCTGTTCTTGGAAATTTAAAGAGATCTAAATTATAACCTATGAAAAATACTTGTTCATTTACGTTCCAAATATCAACTTTAATAATGACAAAGTCATTTTCATAAATTTTTTTATTATTTTCAAAATTAATTGAAACAGAGGCAATGTCTTTTCGCAGAAATTTGGGAATGAAAGAGTTAGATTATTTGGCAGAATCCTTGCATTTAGAAGCAGCAAGTTTTAATATTATTGATAACAGAAAAACCACCCAGTAATGTGGAGTTTAATAAAGATGCTTTCATTAAATACACACTATATTTTTCATATTTCCATAATAAACTCACAATAGTAGTGTGAATGAGCTAGCAATAAGCAGAAATACAGTTAAAGACAGAGTTACACAAATGAATGTTAATATAAAAAAAAAATCAATTTTAAGAATGTAAATACTTGTGTCTATTTTCTACTGGTATTGATGGAATCATTGATGTTACCACCATTGGTTTAATTAGCTATTATTGCAGGAAATTTTCACAGAGATACTATCCACTGAAAGTTGATTAAGCATTTTCATATAAGCCAATCTGAGACCACCCTTTGGTCTACAATTCAAATTTCATGTTTAACCCTTTAGCAATTAAGCCAACCATATCTGACCAAAATATTCTACCTGTTTAATGTTCAAAACCAGCAAGGTCAAGCCTCTTATAACTATCCTGCAATATCAATCTAAAAGTAGACAATCATCATCATCATCATCGTTTAACATCCGCTTTCCATGCTAGCATGGGATGGACAATTTGACTGAGGACTGGTGAATCAGATGGCTACACCAGATTCCAGTCTGATTTGGCAGAGTTTCTACAACTGGATGCCCTTCCTAATGCCAACCACTCCGAGAGTGTAGTGGGTGCTTTTACGTGCCACCAGCATGAAGGCCAGTCAGGTGGTACGGGCAACGGCCACGCTCAAAATGGTGTATTTTACATGCCACCTGCACAGGAGCAAGTCCAGCGGCACTGGCACGATCTTGCTCGAATGTCTTTACACATGCCACCGGCACAAGTGCCAGAAAGGCGATGCTGGGCACAGGTGCCATCACGATTTCACTTTCACTTGTCCCAACAGGTCTTTGCAAGCCGAGTTTCGTGTCCAATGAAGGGGACGATGTTGGCATGGGTGCCAGTCGTTGAAGTTAGTTCGATTCCGATTTCACTTGCCTCAACAGGTCTTCGCAAGTGGAGTTTTGTGTCCAAAGAAGGAAGGTACACATAAGTGGGCTGGCTACACCCCTGGCGGAGGCCTTGGATTTAGGTCTCACTTGGCTTGCCGGGTCTTCTCACGCACAGCCACATTATATCAATCTTCAAGCTACAAAATAATGCATAATTCATTCAAGACAATGTGAATAGATAAGCATTACATTTGACAGAGTGAACTGAATGTTAAAGGATTAAAGTAATCCCTTATTAAAACCTTCTATCAAAATTTCACATTAATCTATAATCCAAACAGCAGCTGAATAATAATGAAGTCATTCTGCCAAGTTCTTCATTGTTTTCAAAATTTACTGAAACAAAATCAGTGCATTTGAATGAAAATGTGATGGAAAAAAAAGAAAAAGGCTAAAATTGGAAGATTTGTTTCAAAACACAGCAAAGAAAAAAATGCTTATTCTTTTACTCTTTTACTTGTTTCAGTCATCTGATTGTGGCCAAGCTGGGGCAGTGCCTTAAAGGGTTATAATCGAAGAAATCAATTTCAGGACTTATTCTTTATAAACTTAGTACCTAGTCCCTTTTGCCAAACCGCTACGTTATAGGGACATAAATGCACCAACATTGATTGACAAGCAATGGGGCAGGGTACAAACACAGACACAAAGACACACACACATAAATTTTTATATATATATATATATATATATATATATATATATATATATATATACGCACACACACACACACACACGACAGGTTTCTATCATCTTCTGTCTACCAAATCCACTCACAAGACTTTGGTTGGCCCGAGGCTATAATAGAAGATACTTTCCCAAAGTGCCACACGGTGGGGCTGAACTGGAACCATGTGGTTGGAAGGCAAACTTCTTACCACACAGCCATGCTTATGTGTTGTCAAAATATTTTGTGCAAAAGTAAGAATTATCAAAATTGGTTACGACAGAAGCTGCCTCCAATGTGGTAAGCAGTAATGTTGTTCTTGCAAAACAATTTACAGAAGCTTCTGTTCCATTGCACTGAATTTATATACCAGGAAATTCTGTCTGCAATTACAAGTTTTTTTTTGTTTTTTTTATTTAAGGTTTTGATAATGTGATCTTTTACTTATTTTAGTCATTTGACTGGGGTCATAACTGGCACCACCTTGAAGAGTTTAGCTGTATGAATTGACCTGAGGATTTTTTAGGCCTGATACTTATTACATTGCTCCCTTTTGCCAAACTGCTAGATTATGGGGATGTAAACAAACCAATAGCAGTTGTCAAATGGTGTGGAAACAAAGAAAATAACAAACACACACACACATGCACATATATTCTTTTATTCTTTTACTTGTTTCAGTTATTAGACTGCGGTCATGCTGGGGTACCGCCTTGAAGGATTTTAGTTGAACAAATCAACCCCAGGGCTTTTTTTAAAGCCTATTACTTATTCTATTGGTCTCTTTTTGCCAAACTGCTAAGTTACAGGATTGTAAATACACCAATACCAGTTGTCAAGCAGTGATGAGGGAACAAAGGCACAAAGACACACACACACATAGTTATATACATATAAATAAATATATACATATACGACGGGCTTCTTTCAGTTTCCATCTACCAAATTCACTCACAAGGCTTTGGTCAGCCTGAGGCTATAGTAGAAAACATTTACCCAAGGTGCCACACAGTGTGAATGAACCTGGAAACAGGTGGTTGGGAAGCAAGCTTCTAACCACACAGCCATGCCTGTACCTTCACACACACATATGCACATATAACAGGCTTCCACATAGTTTCCATCTACCAAATTCACTCACAAAGCATTGGCTGGCCTGAGGCTATAGTAGGAGACATATGACCAAGTTGCCATGCAGTAGGACTGAACCTGAAACCATATGGTTGCAAAATGAACTTCTTACCCACACCATGTCGTTGGGAAGTAAACTTCATACTCCACAGCTATGCCTTACACTAACATATTGTACAATACTGAACAAAAATATACAATAATATACAATACTGCATTGTAGAATTCATGTACAGTATTCTATTGTACAATAATGTATTACAATATATTGTAGAATAATGTACAGTACTACATCATATAATATTTACAATAATAATGTAGGATGTGTCAGTCATAGCAAAGTATTTGAACAATTTGTGGAATGTTTTTATGACTACTTTTAGATATGTAAAGCATGGAGCATGATTTATAACTGTTAAAGGTGTACACTTGGTTCAGCAATAAACCTGTTTTTCACAATTTTTTTCATATTATATTACATTTAAACTTAATATTAGACTGCAAGTTCCTCTTTTTCTTTTACTTAAAATTTTTAAATCTATTGACTTGACATGTGGTTTGATCAACAGATTTGACAGTAAACTTGGCATGTTTCAACATGGTTTAGAAAATAAAAGCTTCACATTCTTCCCACAAGTGAAGAAAATATTTGAAGAAACCTAGAGGTAATAATTTTGAACAACACACAAAGCAATTCATGGAAGTTCTAAGTGCTGTGACTGGACAGTTTTCTCTGAGATTTCTACAATTCACAGATGTAGAGAAAGCAAAATAATTCATAAAAATATTTTTACCAAAGGACAGTTCAGGGATTTGAAATTCAAAATGTCATTGAATGATTAGATTAAAGAGATTTAGAAAAGTAGGGAGGGGACTTCCTTTTTGGACCAACCCTTTCGTTATCTAATTCCTGTTGAAATACATTGACTTTGTAGCAATTAATTTTGAAATTGATGAAGAATTTAGCACTTAGTAAAATAACTTAGTCATTATTTAGTGCTTGCAATAAAATGAACATGGAAACTTTTATAGGTTTTAATTTAGACTACTTTAACTCTATTGTTAGTGCATGTCTGATAAAATACAATGACTTGGTTTTAATTAATTTTGAAATTAACAAAGAATTTAGCAAGACAATTTTATTAGTAAGATTAATGAAGAATTTGGTGGAACAATTTTGTCCCTTCTTAAGCTGGTATTTAGAACATGAAGTTTTAATGGAAGTTTTTAGTTTAACAAGCAAAATATCTAGTTACCAAAATTTCTCCTTTGGGAAGTTAGTGTATAGTTTCAGATAACATTCGTTCATTCATTCATTAATTGCTTCGCATTTTAATTTGTTTGTATTTGTAAAAATATTTGAGTATTATGCTGTATAATTTATGCAGTCAATTTTTATATACACACACTTCTCCACGTCTGGCTGTACAGCCTTTTGTTTGTTTATTTCACCATTTCGTTTTCCTGTCTTGTTTTCCGTCCGCCACTACCCTCCACGAAAAAATTTATTTGTGTTTGTGGGAAGAGCCATGTTAACAATGCGTCCTGCCCTAACTCTTCGAAACGCCAGTGTTTTAATGGTGGCAGCTGATGAAGGATATGTTCTCTATGTGGCCTGCTTGTTTTTTTGTACCTTATTTATCATTTTGTCCATGTTTTTTTGCAACGTCATGTACCCAGATATGTATCTATATGTACATGTAGATGAAGGTATGTACATACATGTACATATATATGCATATACTCATATATTGTTTATATATATATATATATATATATATATATATATATATATATATATATATATATATATATATATGAAATATTATAAGTGTAATTGCATACAAAAACTAGATAAAAATTTGTTATACATTAAATTATTTACTTTAGCAAAGAACTGTCTCTACACATTCAACCTCTGGGCAACTCTAAGTACCAGGGTTTGCACGTAGATATGTATGTATATACATTCATGCATAAGACACAATCAAACAGATAAATAGAGAGAGACAGATAGAAAGATAGATAAAAAGACAGACAGATGAACAGATATACAGATGGGCACAGACAGACAGTCTCACTCACACACACACACACACACACACACACACACACACACACACACACACACACACACAAAGAGTGAGTGAGAAAGAGTAAAAGAGAGAGAGAAAGAGGAGTGTTTATAAATATATATTTACCTGAATAAGCTTGCTATTTCAGTGCTTTTAATGTATCCAATCTGTTTGTTTTGATCCTGGAAAAGGAAATGGAAACAAAATATTGAACACTGTATACGCCACACCTTTGTCTTATTCACACTTTCATTTCTGCCAGAAAAAAAATATTTAAACACCAAATATCTAAGTGCCGCCATTTTTATACATTATGTTCACTTGATTATTTATTCAGTAAATCCATTTTTTTTTTAAATAAAAAAAATATTGTTTTCATTTTCTACAGTTTTTCGTTTCATACTAGTTGTTTATTAACTATTATGTAACTTGTTAATAAATAGAGATGATAATAAAGATGTCTAAACAGCCACACTTCATACCTTTCAACAAATGACTACACCACGGTGTATATACTCTTTTACTCTTTTACTTGTTTCAGTCATTTGACTGCAGCCATGCTGGAGCACCGCCTTTAGTCGAGCAAATCGACCCCAGGACTTATTCTTTGTAAGCCTAGTATTTGTTCTATCGGTCTCTTTTGCCAAACTGCTAAGTTACGGGGACGTAAACACACCACCATCGGTTGTCAAGCAATGTTGGGGGGGACAAACACAGACACACAAAAATATATATATATATATATATATATATATATATATATATACATATATACGACGGGCTTCTTTCAGTTTCCATCTACCAAATCCACTCACAAGGCTTTGGTCGGCCTGGGGCTATAGTAGAAGACACTTGCCCAAAGTGTCACGCAGTGTGACTGAACCCGGAATCATGTGGTTGGTAAGCACACTACTTACCACACAGCTACTCCTATGCCTATAAAAAGGTGTGCCCCAGTACACCCGCATGATTTTCACTAGGGTGTTCGAGTTAGGGTTTTAGGGTCAGAGTTAAGGTTTTAGGGTTAGGATTAGGGTCAGGGTGTAAGGGTTTAGGGTTAGGGTTAGCGTTAGGATTAGGGTTAGGTTTAGAGTTAGGGTTAGGTAATCGTGCAGGTGTTAATCTGAAAAATTACCGTATATAGTAGGGTGCTCCAGTGAGTGGAAGCATGATGTGTCTGGAGCAATGATTCCGTACATAATTCTGCTGGTTCTGAGTCCGACTTGGAGCTTAAGGATCTCAACAATAACAACAAGCCTGAAAGCAGTCCTGGACGAATATGTTAGGTTCAATCAAATGTATAAGAACATTGTACATGCCCCTTTTCATAGCTTCTAATAAAGGTAGGAGGAAGGATGGAAGGAAAGAGAAGGTATTCTCAAACCAGAGGATGGTTGCTTGATAGCTGTGTGAAATGTAATGCTAATTTATTCACATCGTTTTGAGTTAATCATGCATTATCTTGTAGCTTTGTGATTTTGACGATATGATCGATTATCTTTAAAATGACAATGTAAGGTAAGTCTGAGAGGCCAGATCTGGCCGGTTTGAACATAAAAACAGGTAAAATATTTGGGTCAGATATGATCAGTTTAAACACTAAAGGGAACTCACGACCTTACGATTGTGAGCTAAATATTCTAACCACTATGTCATGCATTTGGATACACACACACACACACACACAATATATATATATATATATATATATATATATATATATATATATATATATATATATATATATGGGCATATACATGATAGGCTTCTTTCAGTTGACATCAACCAAATTCCTTCACAAGGATTTGGTAGCAGAAGGCACTTGCCTTATAAGGTTCCATACAGTGGAACTGAACCTAAAACCATATGGTTGGAGAGCAAATTTCTTATCCACACAGCCACCACATCTGCATCCCAAGCACAGAAAAAGCAAAAAAAAAAAAAAAATTAAAATAATAATAATAATAATGACTTTTGAAATTTGTAGATTTCAAGGGCAGATAGAAAACGTAAAAGAAAAAATATATATTTGAGTGAGAATGGAATTTGGCTCAACAAATACAAATTACTCAGTTCTGGAAGTTAGCTGTTCAGCCAAGGAAATAAAATAACAAAGACCACAACAAACACAAAAAAATGCTTTTCTTTGTTGTTCCTATTGAGGACAAAATGTTAACAAGTACAGTGTGTGCGTAACATAGTTTAATTTTTCTCTCTTCCTTAGCTGATTGTGAGCAGGTATGGTTGAGTGGTTAAGCAATTCGTTTCCTAACACTGATATAATTGTAAGTTCAACCTCACCTCATGGCACCATAGAAAAAAAATAGAGGTTTTTTTATACCCTTTTTCCAAAAAATTTTTTTACCATATCCTGGAGTTTGCTGAAGTCTTGTGAGTGAAATTCTTACAGACGAAAACTATTTGGAAGCCTGTCAGAGAGGCCATCCTGGTCTTAGGTGATAGACGTAATCTACTCTAACACCATCACCCAGTTCTTTCTTGG
>NC_068985.1:51350484-51351956 GCF_001194135.2 Octopus bimaculoides
GCTCTATTAAGCATTCAAGCCAGTCTGGTTTGAGAATATTTCTTTTTTTTTTTCTTCCTTTCTTCTATCCTTCCAACCCTCCTTTCACTAATTAGAGATCATGAAAAAGAGCATGTGCAATGTCCTTACACTTTTGACTGAACCTAACAAAAATCCATCTGAGAAGATTATGTCCCCAATCTTATGACTCCATAAAAGATGAACTCTATACACAGAGAGTCAAAGATGGAGTTGTTATGTGGTCACACAGTCTGCTAGAAATAATAGCTGAAACTTCAAATAAAGTCATGCTTTCTCAAAGAATAAAATACGATAATGTTGGGCTAAATACTTTTAAAAAGACAGGGTGGTCATGGTTGGAATGTTTTTAACTAAGTTTACTCAAACAATGCGGAAAGCAGATATATCCTTTTAAAATTACATAACCCCTAACTGTAAGAAAGCAGTTTTATATACCAATCTATCTTTAGTTGAGGAATGTAATGTCATTTTTGAAACTATTTTCTGTCAGGTTTACTGAGGCAATGTGACTTGCAGAAAATACCAATTCCATTTTTTAATAGATATCTAACATTACTTGAATCATTATCATCGTTTAACATCTGCCTTCCATGCTAGCATGGGTTGGACGATTTGATAGGAACCAGCCAGGTAGAAGACTACACCAGGCAGTCTGTTTTGGCAGGGTTGGATGCCCTTCCTAACACCAATCACCCCGCAGAATGGACTGAGTGCTTTTCATGTGACACCAGCACAGACAAGTTGAATAGCCATAAAATTTAATTTCAGAGTTAAACAGTTAACTACAATGACATCATGATGATGTAAAATCTACTCCAGTATTTGACTGGTACTTATTTAATTGCTCCTGAGCAAACAAAAATGAACTTGACTTCAGAATGATTTGAACTCAAAACAGAAAGGGTTAACTATCATAATATTTTTTTTTTCAAGTTCTCTACAGCATTATCCCTTGGGCATTTAAACCGTCCATATCTGACTAAAATATTTTACCTCTTTTATGCTCAAACTGGCCACATCTGGTCTCTCACACCTACCTTACAATATCATTTTAAAGATAAACAACCATATCATCAAAATCTCAAAGCTACATGATAATGCATGATTATGTGAATAAATTAGCATTACATTTCACACAGTAATCTGACTCATAAACTCCTTCGATTACATCTTATTGAATTTAAGGAAAAGTGCAAAATTAAAGCCACAGCAACATCAGAAATAACACTTTCTTTTACCCCACTTTCAATCACCAGTTCAACCAGTTCACCTTCTGAACCCATGTCTGTCTACTAAGCGACTAACGGACTAATGAAAACATTGACTTGGTTATGTAACAGAGAGTGATAACCTCAGTAACCTGTGATTCACTAATTGTGTACATTGTCGACAATGATGTCATTGGTTACATGATCTTAATAGGTTCACAGTTGTTATTAAACTGTGATAAG
>NC_068985.1:51352425-51354523 GCF_001194135.2 Octopus bimaculoides
CAAGTGGCTGAGCACTCCACAGACACGTGTACCCTTAACGTAGTTCTCGGGGATATTCAGCATGACACAGTGTGACAAGGCTGGCCATTTGAATTACAGGCACAACAGAAACAGGAAGTAAGAGTGAGAGAAAGTTGTGGTGGAAGAGTACAGCAGGGTTCGCCACCATCTCCTGCCGGAGCCTCGTGGAGCTTTAGGTGTTTCCGCTCAATAAACACTCACAACGCCCGGTCTGGGAATCGAAACCACGATCCTGTGACTGCAAGTCCGCTGCTCTAACCACTGGGCCATTGCGCCTCCACAACACCAGAGAATATATAGAATAATAGTGCCAGAACAGGTGCAGGTGCCACAATTAGGCAGCAAGCTCTTAAATAAATATATATATTAGCAACAGAGGCAGTATTAATACTGAGAGGTAATATTTATCCCCATTTACACATGCATGCTCTGTTAGAACAAACTATATTGCAGTAAATATGTTGGCATGGGTTGGACAGTTTGACAGGATCCTACCATCTCAAGGACTGCCAATAAACACATGTGGACTACATGTATATACATGCATGCACGATAGTTGTGACTTGATTTTGAGTAAAGTCAACCCTTAAACATGAGCAGCAGGGATGTGGCTTTTCAGTCCCACTGGGAACTTACACCCTTTTGTACCGACATAGCAATGCTGGGCATTTCTTGCAGTAGGTGTTATAATATTGTTTTAGTGAACCTTCATATGACATTTCCATCTGCCCCCTGATGCACATTCTTTTCCACACCCCCTACAAGTTGATATGATGTACAGTGCAAGGTTAACAATTTTTCTCTGTGTGAGTGACTTTTTTGATGACTTCTAAGACCTGGGTTACCAAGACAGATATGCCCAAACTCGTTATATGTTAAATCGGATTGTACACCAACATACTTAGGAAAATTCATATTAAGACCCTAATGAGTATCTTTCTTATTTCTTTATTGCCCACAAGGGGCTAAACATAGAGGGGACAAACAAGGACAGACAAAAGGATTAAGTCGATTGCATCGACCCCAGTGCATAACTGGTATTTTATTTATTGACCCCGAGAGGATGAAAAGCAAAGTCGACCTCGGCGGAATTTGAACTCAGAACGTAACGGCAGACGAAATACCGCTAAGCATTTCGCCCGACGTGCTAACGTTTCTGCCAGCTCGCCGCTTTGAATATCTTTCTTGAGCTGTTCATGCTCAAATTTCAATTGAATCCCCCTCCTCCACTACAAACAAGCACTTGATAGACGGAAACTGAAAGAAGCCCATCATATCTGTGTATGTGTGTGCATGTGTGTGTGTGTGTGTGTGTATCTTTGTCTTGACAACACATGAGTGTTGTAAATGAGTATCACTGTCATACAAGTAAGTATCGGCATTCATTTCCAATATTTTGTGAAATTTGTCTGGCGATGGGGGAAATACTATGTTGCTTTGAAATAGGTGAGGGTTGGCAACAGGAAGTGCATCCAGCCATAGAAAAATCTGCCTCAGTAAATTCTGTCTGGCTCTTGCAAGGAAGGAAAAGGGACTTTGAAATAATAATAGTCATGATTAGCATTTTGCTGTTCCATGTATCATATACGTTGCACCTATTATTTCTCATTAACTTTTTCTGAATTAAACCTAATTAATATTCCCTTATTCTTTCACTTGTTTCAGTTATTTGACTGTAGCCATGCTGGAGCACCACCTTGAAGAATTTCAGTTGGAGTAATCAATGCCAGGAATTATTCTTTGTACTTATTCTATTGGTCTCTTTTGCTGAACTGCTAAGTTGTAGGGACCAACATCGACTGTCAAGCAATAGGGGCAGGAGAGGGGCAAATACAGACACACAGACACACACATATATATATATATTTACATAAGGGCATTACTATACAAGAATGCCTCACGCTAAACTACCATAAACCATAATAAACACATTTTTAAAATGTGTTTATTATGGTAGTTTAGCGTGAGGCATTCTTGTATAGTAATGCCCTTATATAAATATAAATAAATATATTCTAGGGAATAAAGGATGGATTTTTTCTCTTATGAGGTTTTTTTCATGCTAGCTACTTGATAA
>NC_068985.1:51354688-51362612 GCF_001194135.2 Octopus bimaculoides
TATACATATACAATGGGCTTCTTTTAGTTTCCGTCTAACAAATCCACTCACAAGGTTTTGATTGGCCTGAGGCTATAGTGGAAGACACTTGCCCAAGGTGTCACACAGCAGGACTGAACCCAGAACCATGTGGTTGGGAAGCTTCCTACTACACAGCCAGATCTATAATACTAAATTACTTTTCTAATATTACTTTCTTTTGCCTAACTACACATTATCACATATTTTTAAGAAAAGGGTTTAACAGGATATGTTCTTGTTCATATCTTTTTCAGTACTGTAAGTAATTTCGGAGATACTGTAGAGCTGCTAGTGTCATCTGAAACCAGTTTTTATTCCCTTTTGATCTAAAGCTTGTTTTCCTTTCACTTCAGTTTTACAAATGACATTCCAAACATTTTTTTTGCAATAAATGTCAATTACTGTGCATGCCAAATAATCTAGATTTGGCCTCTTATAAAAAACACTGGCAAAAAGAAAAAAAAACTCAGTATTTAGAAAAGCTAGCCCCACTTCAATAATGGAGTGAATAATGCAGGAAAAAACCATGAAAAAGGAGACCCAGGAAGACATGGGATGAAGTATTGAAGGCTGATCCCAAAATGCTAAACTTGACAAAGGAAATGACATAGGATCATGATATGTGGTGTATTTCTGTACTTGAGAAGACCCACCAAGCACAACAGAATTGAGATCCTAAAATCAAGGTGCCATGTAAAAAGCATTGGTGTGGGTGGTGGTGCCACATAAAAAGCTTGTAGTACGCAATGTAAAGTGGTTGGCATTATGAAGGGCATCCAGCTGTTGAAACCAAGTCAAAACAGACTATGGAACCTGGTGTGGCACCTGACCTGGTCAGTTCCTGTCAAACCATCAAACCCATGTCAACATGGAAAATGGATGTTGAATGTTGATGATGATGGTGTGTGTGTGTGTGTGTGTGTACATGTGTATGTACACACGCACACATATATATATATATATTTATATATATGCACATGAGTGCCTCTTCAATGGATGTTGAATGTTGATGATGATGGTATGTGGATGTGCGTGTGTGTGTGTATATATATATATATATATATATATATGCACATGAGTGCCTCTTCAAACAACTAAGTCTGTGTACATCTTGGACTATTATTATTCTTCCATTTATATGGAAAGTTCCATGACAACCTCACAACGTTGTTTTCAAGGTCTTGCATTTCTACTTCCACAAAATGATTAAACTCTTTTGATTTTTTTCTGTACATAAATAAAACCAAAATTTCATGCAAAATTTACAATGAATTATTGCAGAAATCTTATCATACCTACACTTTTTGAATTCATTCATTGTCATGCAACGAGAGCTATGGGCTCGTCTGAATCATTGCACTTTCTGCATTTGGGTGAACAGCCTTGTTGTTGGTCTACCACCCAATTTACCCTTATAGCTCTGTTCTTATGCTGCAAAGATTATTGCTTAGGCTCATTTCTTTAGTACCCCTTTCCTTAGCTATAGTCAGCTGTCCTTACCCTCATTTATGATCAGAAGCATTCCAGCCTTAAACAAACCTGGATCACATTAACCAGTGAAAGGCAAGGTGTAATGATTTGAAAGAGAGTCAGCTGCTATTTCAAGCATGTCAACTGACCAAATACCAGTACAGGTATTTTCTAGCCTGGATAACATTAATCAATCAAAGGTAAGGTGTAATAATGAAATGTAAGGCATAATAATATGCTATTTCTAGTATGTCAGGTGTATATATACCAGCACAGTTATTTTCTAGCCTGGATTGCATTTATCAGTGTATGATAAGGTATAATGATATGAAAGAGAGTTGGCTGCTATTTCTAACATGTCAGATGATCATATAACAACAGCTTTCATAGAGTTGATGTGATAGTAGTTGATCAAACAACTGGAAAGCTCACTGTCAAAACTGAGGCAAGATCCCACATCACCAGAAAAGATCAAAGAAGAAGAGCATTTTACTTGATTACTCAACCTGCTAGAAATAGCAGTTAAACCTCCTTCACATCACGACCTATCATCAGAGAGAAGTACACAGTTAATTTGTTCCTGGGTTCACTACATATATATAAAAGACCTGGATGGCTATATTTGGAATACCTTCGATCATAGGCCAGTTGGACTGATGCTGACCTGAGGTTGAACTCCAACTTTAACAAACTCTCACTCCAACACTTGTATTGATATGAACCCCTCAGTGGTTACCCAAAATACTAGAAGATCTGTGTTGATATTTCCTCATTGCTGTTGAATGTCAAATAGTCTCTACTTCCAGACATCTTCTTAACCCATTTGATACCAACCAGCCTACAGATGCTCTTGGTTCTGTGATATAAACTTTCTGTTTTGAAGCCATCTAAATTAAAACTAACAAACAAGCTTGTTAAGAAAAATCTCTGTTAGAAATGAAGCCGTATTTATACTGAGATGTAATGTTTATCAACACATAAACATGGGTGTTATATAAGAACAGATGATTCAGCTATTTTAACCACAGGAGGATGTCTCCTCCAGCTGGTTATTCAGTGCACTTTGTACTCGATATATATTACAAGCGGGGAGAGAACTTCCAACTATTCAAGCTTGGAGAACACTGTATCATGTAATTTCAGTCTTATTAGATCATCCCCAGTGATGTATACTTGTCTGCTAGATATAGTGGTAGTCTACCTCAGTGGAGGCGCAATGGCCCAGTAGTTAGGGTAGCGGACTCGCGGTACTAGGATCGCGGTTTCGATTCCCAGACCGGGCGTTGTGAGTGTTTATTGAGCGAAAACACCTAAAGCTCCACGAGGCTCCAGCAGGGGATAGTGGCGAACCCTGCTGTACTCTTCCACCACAACTTTCTCTCACTCTTACTTCCTGTTTCTGTTGTGCCTATAATTCAAAGGGCCAGCCTTGTCACTCTGTGTCACGCTGAATATCCCCGAGAACTACGTTAAGGGTACACATGTGTGTGGAGTGCTCAGCCACTTGCACGTTAATTTCACGAGCAGGCTGTTCCGTTGATCGGATCAACTGGAACCCTCGTCGTTGTAAGCGACGGAGTGCCAACAACAGTCTACCTCAGCTCCCAATATACAGAAAAACAGTCACACAGTCACTGGTTGTGCAACTAGAAAACCAGTTCGTTAAGAAAATCTCTAGAGAGGATCAGATTAATAATTCCTTTTAATTTGGGCATGAGACCAGTAATATTAAGGGGAGGAGGCAAGTTGATTAACACTGACCCTAGTATTAAACTGACTGGTACTTATTTTATCAACCCCCAAGGGGATAAGAAGCAAAGTCAATCTCAGCGACATTTGAAATCTGAACTTATAAAAAGTCAGAAGAAACGCTGCTAAGCATTTTGTTCCACACACAAGCATTTCTGCCAGCTCACCCCCTTATTAACTATAGTAATTATTTTTATTATAAGCACAAGGCTCATTGATTAAATTGACCCCAGTGCATGACTGGTACTTATTTCATTCACCCTGAAAGGATGAAAAGAAAAGTTGATTTTGGTGGAATTTGAACTCAGAATGCAAAGAGTCAGTAAGCATTTTTATTCTTTTATTTGTTTCAGTCATTTGACTGTGGCTATGCTGGGGCACTACTTTTAGTTGAACAAATCAACCCCAGGACTTATTCTTTGTAAGCCTAGTACTTATCCTATTGGTCTCTTTTGCCGAACCGCTAAGTTACAGGGATGTAAACACACCAACATTGTTTGTCAAGCAATAGTGGGAGGGACAAACACAGACACTCAAACACACACACACACACACACATGACAGGCTTCTTTCAGTTTTTGTCTACCAAATCCACTCACAAAGCTTTGGTCAGCCCGAGACTATAGTAGAAGGCACTTGGCAAAGGTGCCATGCAGTGAGACTGAACCCGGAGCCATGTGGTTAGTAAGCAAGCTACTTACCACATAGCCACTCTTGTACCTATCATCTTGTTCAACATTTTTTACTTGTTTCAGTCATTAGATAGTGGCCATGCTGGAGCACATGCTAACAATTCTGTCAGCACACACTCTTAAACATCAGATTAATAATAACGTTGACAAAATTCATTCTTTTCAAAAATAAATTGAAACAAAAGCAGAGTATTTCAATAGAAACTCGTTAACAAATGGGTTAAATATTGTCCTAACATAAGAACACAGGAAATGTGTCAAGGCCGACAGGAAGTGGTGCTGCTTCCTAGGGCTAAATAGCTGTAGTATTATTCCCTTCGTGGGACTGTCACATTAAGTTGACAACTACTTTATCGTATCACTACTGCATAAATTTCTCTGAGAGATTTATCATTTTATAGGCGTAGGAGTGGCTGTGTGGTAAGTAGCTTGCTTACCAACCACATGGTTGCGGGTTCATTCCCACTGTGTGGCACCTTGGGCAAGTGTCTTCTATAGTCTCGGGCTGACCAAGGCCTTGTGATTGGATTTGGTAGACGGAAACTGAAAGAAGCTCGTCATATATATGTATATATATATATGTGTGTGTGTGTGTGTGTGTGTGTGTGTGTGTGTGTGTATGTGTGTGTCTGTGTTTGTCTCCCCAACATCGCTTGACAACTGATGTTGGTGTGTTTACGTCGCCGTAACTTAGCGGTTCGACAAAACAGACCGATAGAATAAGTACTAGGCTTACAAAGAATAAAGTCCTGGGGTCGATTTGCTCGACTAAAGGCAGTGCTCCAGCATGGCCACAGTCAAATGACTGAAACAAATAAAAGAGTAAAAGAGTATCTTTTATCAAAGACAAATTAAGAGTTACTCTTATTGTTTCGCCCCACCACCACCCTCCATCTCAATTTCTGAACAGAAGCTTTCTCCTCACGACCATGCCAATATATCCACTACTATATCTATAGTTGATTTCTTCGACCAACGACGGTGCTCCACCATGGCCGCAGTCATATGACTGAAACAAGTAAAGCAATAAAAATCTATGCCATTTTAATCCTGAGCAAAGCTGGGTATGTCTGCTAGTACAGTAATATAACTTGCCGATTAGAACCACATATAAAGCAACCATGTGACGGTGTCACGTATAAAGCAGCCATGTGCTGGTGCCGTGTATAAAGCATTTATGCTGATGCCACGTATAAAGCAACCAGTATACTTTGTAAAGTGGTTGGCATTAGGAAGGGTATCCAACTGTAGAAACCATGCCAAAACAGACAATTGGACCGTGGTGCAGCTCTCCAGCTGGCCAGCTCCTGTCAAACTGCCCAACCCATGCCAGTATGGGAAACAGACGTTAAAGGATGATGATGGGAATGATTTGAAGGACGTCGCTGGTATATTAAACAGATTAATACTGAGTAGAGGCTCTTTTATTCAGACAACAAATTCAGGGAGGGGATAACCTTATAGACAATTTCAGGTGGGGTACAAAATACCAAGAGACAATTTCAGGTGGGGTATATCCTTAAGAGACAACGCTGGGTTGAACACAAACCCTTAAGAGACAATGTTGGGTGGGGGTACAACCCCTATAAACATTTAGATCTGACAAATTACATGAACGCGATTTTGTAATTTCAACCTGATTGGCTCTTATTCGCCTTCACTACACGTTGAACTACAAATGACCTCCAGGTCAGACTGCTTAGATATCAGTCAATATACTGTGTGTGTGTGTGTGTGTATGTGTGTGTGTGTGTGCGTGCGTGTGTTCATGCGTGTGCGTGTGTGTAATATCATTCGCTTGCATAGACTTGGTATTTCGAGCAAGGTTACAAAACACCCTTACAAATAAATAAATAAATATATATATATATATATATATATATATATATATATATATATATATAATGTACACACACATATATATAAATAAATGTACACACACACACACATATATATACATATATAAACATTATATACCCATATATATACACACACATCTATAGAGGTAGAAGCACATATGTGCGTATGTATGTATACGCACTCACATAGTGCATAATTAAATATAATTACATTCATAATATACGTAATTATATATGATAAAAACCATTTTAACACTTTCAAGTATTGACACAAACAGAAGCAGATAGGCGTGAGGGAGGCACACACACAGAGGATAACAACAAACACAAGCAAACTAACATACACACACACACACACTGACTGTTATTTGATAATTCAAACGTAACGATTGATTGGTTTGCCTTCATTATTTTGTGTTTGTGCTTTTATTTTTATGTATTTTGAAGAAAGAAAGAAGAGGGTGGGGGGAACAGACAAAGACTGCAATAGGAGATGCGATGTGCTGTAGGAAATGTAAGTGTGCATGTATACACACACACACACACACACACGAAGATATAAAGTGGGTATATCATTATACATATTTATACGGGCATCAACTAATACATACATGCAAGCATACATACATACATGCATACATATTCTCACTCAAACACACACATATATTAGTGATGTAACAGTTGTAAAGATATATTATTTTATATAGTGCAAACATTATCTGCAATAGAATTCAATACACTGGCTAGAATGGATATATATATATATATATATATTATAAAAGTTGACAATCTACTCTCAAATTTCTCCTTAGCTGGGCCCTGAGTTCACTGTTATGAATAACCCAACTATGGCTGTCAGTTTTAATATGTTTATATATGCACACATATATATACATGATATATATATATATATATATATATTTATATATATATATATATATATATATATATATATATATATATATATATATATATATATATATATATATATATATATACATGTCTGTGTGTGTGTATATATATGCGTGTATACATATAAGTATATGTCTATACATATACATGTGTCCACATATACATATATGTGTACATACAAGCATGCCAGAATAATGCCTCTCCGTCAAAAATATCCTTAAGTGATGAAAAAGTAGCTTAACAATGTGTATATACACAAAAATGTACACACAAACATATATACATACACACATATACATACACACACATATATATACACACACACATATATATATGCACACATTTATTCACACATGCATACACACGCACACACACACACACACACACACACACACATATATATATATATACACACACACACACACACACACACACACACATATATAATGTGTACCACACCCATGAATGCCGTTATACAGTAGAGCCCCCTATCCATATCAAACAAGAACTACATAGAGATAAACACAATCTAAGCTAGAGTGAAACAGACAGAGATAGATATTGATTGAGACAAAGATCGATTCGTGTGATCAATAGATAAGGCAGATTATCGATGCCAATAATAATGATAATACTGATTCTTTTTACAATAAGAATGACAACAATATAAATAATAAACATAGAGAGCCGAAGACAGCCGCTATAATTTTATGATGATGGTGGTGGTGGTACTACTACTACTACTACTACTAATAATAATAATAATGGTTTCAAATTCTGCCACAAGGGCAGTAAATTTTGGGGAGGGGATGAGTCGATTACATCGACCTCCAGTGTTTCACTGGTACTAAATTTACTGACTCCCGAAAGGATGAAAGGCAAATTCAACCTCGGCGGAATTTGAACTCAGAACGTAAAAACGGACGAAATGCCACTGAGCATTTTGCCTGGTGTGCTAACGATTCTGCCAGCTCGCCGCCTTAATAATAATAATAATAATAATAATAATAATAATAATAATAATAATAATAATAATAATAGTAATAATAATAGTAATAATAATAGTAATAATAATAATAATAATAATAATAATAATAACAACAACAACAACAACAAGAGCACTCAGAGAGCGCAAACCTCCGCCAAGGCAACACCCAGAGATGTTTTTAAAACGTGAATATCTGAAATAAACCCGATTGCTCTCACAAATGAGAATACTGA
>NC_068985.1:51364092-51366979 GCF_001194135.2 Octopus bimaculoides
ATTTCATCTCAGTGGAGGCGCAATGGCCCAGTGGTTAGAGCAGCAGACTCGCGGTCATAGGATCGCTGTTTCGATTCCCAGGCCGGGCGTTGTGAGTGTTTATTGAGCGAAAACGCATAAAGCTCCACGAGGCTCCGGCAGGGGATGGTGGCGAACCCTGCTGTACTCTTCCACCACAACTTTCTCTCACTGTTCCTGTTTCTGTTGTGCCTGTAATTCAAAGGGTCAGCCTTGTCACGCTGAATATCCCCGAGAACTACGTTAAGGGTACACGTGTCTGTGGAGTGCTCAGCCACTTGCACGTTAATTTCACGAGCAGGCTGTTCCGTTGATCGGATCAACTGGAACCCTCGACGTCGTAAGATACACTTGTATGAACAAACGAGTGGATCTGAGCATTTTGTCCGGCGTGCTAACGATTCTACCAGCTTGCAGTCATCGTATTCATTCATCATTTAATGTCCACTTATCCATGCGGTTTAATGTCCATTTATCCATGCTTACATGAGCCAGACAGAATTTTAAGGTTGATTCTCTACAGTCAGATGCCCTTCCTGTCTTCAACCTCACCTGTTTCCAAGCAAAGTAGTATCTCCTCATGACCAGGCACATGTTCACAGAAGATTGGATGGAGAACACCACATGCATGACAGTGACGCTCGTTTACAGCTATCAAGATGTCAAGACAAGGAAACAATAATACACACACACACACTCAAAAGGCTTCCCTCAGTTTCCATCTTACCAAATCCACTCAGAAGGTTTCGGTCAGCCTGTGACTATAGCAGAAGATATTTGCCCGAGGTGTCATGCAACGCAACTAAAACTGAAACCATGTGGTTGGGAAGCAAACTCTTACTACATAGCTACGGTTGCACTTAATAATAATAATAATAGTAATAATAATCCTTTCTATTATAGACACAAAGACGAAAATTTGAGGGTGGAGGACAGTTGATTACATCGATAAAAAAGTACCAGTACTCAACTGGTACTTATTTTATCGACCCCCGAAAGGATGAAAGGCAGAGTCGACTTCGGTGAATTTGAACTCAGAACGTGCTAACGATTCTGCTAGCTCACCGCCATAATAATAATAATAATAATAATAATAATAATAATAATAATAATAATAATAATAATAATAATAACACTGTGGAAATCAAGGCTTACAAAGAGCAAAGACGTGGCATGAGCAAACCTCAGAAGGAGTCACCGAAAATGAAAATTGCAAAATCCTGTGGGATACAAAGATTCAGTGCGATCGCCTGACCAGATATCAGAAACCAGACGTTGTTGTGGTGAAGAAAGAAAGAAAGAACATACATGATAATCAACATAGCATGTCTCGGTGACAAGATCAAAGAGAAAGAAGAAGAAACACTGAACAACTACGACGATTTGAAGTGGGAAATACGAAGGTTGTGGTCAATGCGGAGAGTAGATGTGGTACCAATAGTAATTTGGCGCACTTGGAAGTGTCAACACTCAACTACCAACATGGCTCAAAAAGATTGTCACAAATGTAAAGGTAGAACACCTACAAAAATCAGCATTGGTTGCAAGTGCAAGAATTCTTCGCAGGGTTCTTGAAGCATGACCAGTAAATAAATGTTACCTTAGTCTGCTGGCTGTGGAAAGCTGACACTTTCCATCATACCAAGCAAAATAAGCTGCGAGTTTTCATATAATAATAATAATAATAATAATAATGTACATTGTTTTGTCTTGACATAAAAGATGGGATACAGCAAATATTCTGCTCAATACCACAGATTTGCTTGTCAGTTGTTTGACCTTAACCAGTTGAGCTTGTCCCTTAGTGGCTGACGATATGTGCATCTCTGATCACGAGTAGAAGTAGTGGGGGAACATCATAGTCATGTGTTGAAAGGAATTCTTTGGGGGTTTGGATAATTCACCTTTGAAAATATGGGTGTTTCGTTCAACATCCTTAAACAACCCTTATTCAGGGACCTTTTGAGCAGCATGGGATACTAGACCTGAAGAAAATTCTAACTGTGCCCCACCTGCAAGGTCATGCGTTGTTTATCTTGATATGAGATCACCATGTCGCGCACACATGGTTGTGATGCATATGCCTTGTGTACCCTTATCAGACGAGTAGTCATGATGGGTATACTGGGCTTCGTATATTTTACCCCAGTGTCACTTTGATGGTATGCACTGCTCTCTCGATAATAATAATAATAATAATAATAATAATAATAATAATCATGAGGTTAAATTTAGTCAGATGCCCCACAATTTTGTGTGGAAGGGATTAGTCAATACTATCGGCTCCGGTACTTCATTAGTACTTTATTTTATTGGCCTCAAATCAACGAAGTGCAAATTCGAACTCAGAACAGAAAATTTCTGAACAAAATACTCCTGAAAGTTAGCCATTTTAAGCCAGTCGGAATTTCCAGTCCTTTGATGTGCTTTTTGATACTCTTGCTTCTGGTTTTTCTCGAATCGAACTCCAATATCAAGGTTAGGTTTATGTCATTTACAATATTTTAAGATAAGGATTTCAGCTTAGTTTTTTTTCTTTCTTTTTCCCCTCCATTCGTTGTTTAGTGACGGCAGCAAGCTCCCACATGCGGGGGTGTCTCCGCTAGGCAAGTCTAGCTGGTCCTCGTGCAGAAACATTATATAACAAAATCCGTCTCCAATCTACACGGTATACTCATAAACCGTAGTTTAATTACTGACTGATCTCTATTTACAGCATTTTTGGATTGGGTCACGTGAGAGATAAAAGCGTTTTCAGCATTTTTAAAAATATAAAACGTTGATCATGTTCAGCAGTTAGACACCGTACAGACTCAGTGATCTCTATAACACACACACACACACACACACACACACACACACACACACA